>NC_056731.1:216174120-216226620 GCF_019279795.1 Protopterus annectens
TAACAAATCACACTTCAGTACACAGATGAATAAATAAATATAATAAAAAATGGCTGAAGGCATGAAACTCAGAATGCTTATATAAACAGAATACAATATAAATATGTAATAATTATGATAGTAAAAGGAATGCAGTGACCCTTAAGCTGCAATAGATATCTCATATTAAGCTTATTGTTCACACATTTTAGAAACAAGTGCTAAAGGTAAAATTGGCCAAGCTTCTTTTTGCTGCAAGACCTGTGATAAATTAGAAAATTACTCTCAGGTTAGACACTGAGACAGAACAAAAAATAAGCACATACATACATACATACATACATACATACATACATAAATAAATAAAATAATAACCTAACATCCTGTTAGAGTACCCAAATGAAGAATGTGGTCAATGAACCAGTTGTAGATGCATTTCCAATGTTCCTGACATGGTCTTTTTTATCTGGGTGGATATTATGCCCTATACCAAACTTTTTGCAAAGGCAAAAGCAGTATATGCACCTAGCATTATATCCACCTTGAGGTGAAGATACTGAAAGGGATGTCCATTAATAATACATTTGCTGCTTGTACCTCTGTAAATGCAGACACCTCTTAAAAGATATGCTTCTATGTACTGATGCCTCCTGGTTGGAGGACATGCCTCAGTGGACTAATCTGTCCATTAGGCTGGGGAAGCTCGTATTTGAAAACACAGGTGAAGGACTTGGACCACATTAAAAGTGGCATAATTCAATATAATGTTCCAGAATTTTCTATGAATTCTGGAAATACTTTTGAAAACTGGAGCATGTGTGACAAAACTGAGATGCTCTACTCAAGAATCTACAATGGCATGCTGTTTCTGGAAACTCCAAGTTCCTTGAAGTCTATCATTAGAGACTTTAAAGAAGGCTTCCTGTGTACCTGATTCTATGTACACCCAACAGATACGTACAGTGTCTGCCCATGATGTCCCAAGCATTTTTTTATGAATGTAGTCTCTTCACAGCAAATTCTTACTCCTCTGACAAATTCAGCAATTTTTCTGTTATGAACGTCCAAGGTAGTTTTGTGCAAACCTGAATGTTTTTGTTTTTTGGCTACTGAAGCAATGACAGAGCTCAAACATACTATGACTTATTTGACCTTTTTAAATTAAAATCTGGGAAAGCATGCATGCTATGACTTCTCTGACTTTCTTAAATTAAAATCTGAGAGGGCATAGCAACTAAGAAGGCACTGCTTAGTTGAGTACACAAAGGCTTGAATGAAATTTTAAATATACTTGACAGAAATAGATAGAAACAAACAAGAATGGTTCTTTTAAAAAGTATTTATTTTACTGCATACTTCTTAATGTTGGATCCCTTTAAAATAGAGCAAGTACTTATTACTAACAGGCTGTCATCTTATGAAGGAGAAATTAAGAAAGCATAATAAAGTCAGAGTAGGGAGAGGGATAGTTATCATTTAATCATTATGGTAAAGCCAGGCTCAGACTGGTATGAAGTCATACTGTTCTTCAAGATGTGTGCGTGGTTGTCTACTACAAGCTATAGCTCTCGACTTGGGTTGAACATTTCTAAAAAAAATTAAATTGCACAAAGCTGCTGTTTATTTTAGAATGTTTACTTATGAATTTTTTTCATATTTTTTTTTCTCAACTCTCCCACAGGACCTCAACTAAAGGCTCCTCTAAATGCACCCAATTAATTAATTATTTCTGTACAGATATGAGCTAGGCATCCCTGGACTGAGCAAGAGCACTACAGTCCATTCAGCCAGGGAATCCTAATCATTCTCTATTCCCTGGCATGAGTAAAGTGGAGAAAGCACACCAGCTTACTGGTACTGCAAGGCAGACTATTCCATCCTCCCAGAAGTACCCCCCTTCCCCATTCAGTTCTTTTGAGATTCACGACTGCTGACTCCTGAACTTATGAGTGAGAATGTACTCAGACAGCATGAGGTCAGTGGGCTCAAACTCCACTAGGTGCAGCACCTAATGATCTCACTAGATGTCACCTATGTGGTGGGCCTGAACCACTTCTCTCCTAGTAGAATGAGCGAACCAGCAGCTGCCACTCGTTCCCATCCTCTCCAGACAGTTCTTACAAGCACCAGAACCACTAACTTAACTTGAGCTGCCTATGACACAGTCAGGGCTTTATCCCCCCATGCTCCACGAAGCTCATTTTTTCATAAACTGTGAGAAAAATTGTAACTGTAAATAAATTCAAAGTACCAAATTTAAAATTGGATTGGAAAACAAATCTGCTAACTAGGAACCATGATGGGTTATGAAACAAAATATTTAATAATCTAAACAAGATATATGTAGATTTCAATAGGTTAAATTTGGATTATTTAATGGACTGAATAATCCTGTCAAATTTTCACAGGCATTGGCATATGTTAGGAAAATAAAACTGCATATTACACTGCTGGAAACACACTTTGATGAACTGCAGCACATGAAACTGGTTAAGTAATGATTCAGAGATAGTGGGTTTCAATGCTAGCTAAAACAAAGTTAGAGCTAGGGGAGTATTCATTTTGTTGACAAGAGTGGCATTGATTACTGAAGAGGAGAGGGTACTGAAGAGGAGAGGGTAAATGGGGAGACTACATTTGTAACTCTAAGGGAATACTGACAAGAGAGAAAAATTTCTTTAGTCAACATATATGCAACTGTCAACATATATCCAATCCTATACTGGAGCAATCCAAGGCAAAAAAAAAAAAAAAAGTAAGGGACCTGTCTATCAGAACTTGTTAACACTAGACTGTATTTTGTTGAGCAATGCAAATTCTGCCATGATGAAATAATTTTTCACTCTGCCTCTGTTAGTTTCAGGTTTACTGTAATACACGAGTAATATGGGCTGCAGCATAACCTCACTTAACTGTGTGCAGTTTAAGACATATCACTCCTTAAGACATACAAGTGCTGAGTGAAAAACACTTAATACTGTATATTTTAATGACTTGCATGCCTTAATGAAACTTCACTTAACCATATGCACTTTAACAGATGAGGGTAGGAATCATGTTAAACCCAGTTATTTGCATGAAACCCTCACCCATCTGTTGAGCAGGTAACCATATGAATGGGTATAAAATATCTGATTTACAGCCGAACAATATGAATAAGTGTAAACATTTTTCTTTTTATATTATAACAATCTGAGTGCTTTACTGCATATTTGTTGTTCATACATGTGATACTCTGTTGAAACTGAAGACATAATAATAAAAGAAAAAATGCATACAGTTAAGTGAAAGTACGACAATCATTAAAACTAATATTTAATGTTTTAATGACTGTTATGCTTTACTGGAAATTCCCATAACTGTATTAAGTTTAACATTGAGGGCAGGCATCAATCTATTAATACTTTCTTTTAATGACTGTCAAGCCTTTGAGCCACTCACCAGCTTTAATCCCTACACTTAATCATGGGTCAGTAAGTTTTAAAGGATTTCTGATCTTAAAATTGTCTTAACTTATCCAGGAAATATAATAATAATAATAATAACAACAACAACATCAGCAACAACAATAACAATGACACCCATTTCTTAACCAGATAGGCCCATTGGACACATGGTTCCCTTTCAGGGGCAACCCAGGAGCAATGCCTGGTTAAGTGACGTGCCAAAGTCACACAGCAGACAAATGAGGGGTGGGGAAATCAAATGAAGTACGACAGGAATTAGAGCTCACAGCTTTAACCTTCTGCCCTATCAATCAATCAGTACATAAGTATATATGACAAATGCCCATTTAAACAGATACGTTAATTCAAAAAGGTAGCCATAAGCATAGGTTACTTTGAAAACATACCCTATACAAACACTTACAATCAACGATCCTAAACCTTAAGGATTTTCTTGCATAGATGGGAGCCATACATATGTCCTTCCCTTATCCCCTTGCAAATTGCTTTTCCAGTCTCACTTCTCAATCTTATTTAACCTCATCTGATTCATTCTTACACTTATCATGCAATATTTTATAATCCCTGTTAATTATCCCTTTTTTAACAGCAGCTTCTGTTCTAGACTAAACTAGAATCTCTACTGGAGTAGGTATTTCACTTAAGATTCACCTATCCCTTTTTCTTTGCCTATATATTGGTATCAATGCTTAGAAAGAAGGCAGTCTCTAGCCTGCATTCCAAACATTTTATTGGCCTCATCCCATTCTATTACCTTTCCCTCTCTAGTTATTTGCTCCCAATATCTTGGTTCCTTTGACAGTTTTCTCTAGCAAATTCCAGAAGTCATCCTCCAGAAGTCGTCCATATTGGTAAAATGTCTTTTCTACATTCTCATGTCGGCTTAGTTCTTAGAATACTTTCTGCTTCTATAAGAATATAATATTCTATACGAATGTGCATCCAGAATTCCACTCTGTCTTCCTGCTTCATCATCACTTTTCATTTTAATTATAACCTTCTATTTGTGTTATGTACATGACCTTAACTGTGTACCTCTGAAGTATCCCTTCAAATCAGGTAATCCGAAACTACCTTAATCTACTGGGAGTATTGACTTATCCCATTTAACTCTTGCCATCTTCTCCTCCTCCTAAATAAATTCCTTCAACTCTAATAACTATTGTCCACAACTCCTCTGGTTGATAAAAATATGCCTGATCAGTACATAAACCTAAAGGGACTAAAAACATTTTCACTGCTTATATTTTATTATTCATATCCACAAACAAGAACTTCCACTTTCTCAGTTTTTGTATCTGTTGTTTAATCTTTTCCCACTTATCCTTAGCTACCCTAACAGAAGCCATTTTTAATCTATACTCCTAAATACTTCATCTTATCATGTCCCTATACATCTGGGTATTGCTAAGCCAATTTATTTGTGGGAACAATTTACAGATGGCCTTTCTTATATCTTCCTTACTTTTATAGCCCAAAAAGACTTGAACCCATCTCAAAATGTCCCACAACACTGAGGTGTCCTTTTCTGGATTTATCACAATTAAAATAATATCCATTGCAAACAAAGCCAACTTTTCTTGATTACTATACCAATTTTAGTTTTGCATTTCTGAGTCCCTTATTTTCTTTGCCAATGGCTTAAAATATAAAGTAAATAACAAAAAGGAAAGAGGACAACCCTGCATGGTTCCTCTTCTCAAACAAGTTATCAGAGAGAAACCATCCCACTTTAATTCTTGCTTCCTTTTCTTCATATAACTCCTAATTAACCTTACAACTGTATCAGGAAATGCAAACATTTCCATTGTCCTATTCATAAAACCACAGCTTACTCTGTCAAATGTTTCCTCTGCACCAAGATCCATCAATAGTGGTATTTTCTTACAATCTGCTTTCTCTGGATCATTACTTTTCTATTAATATTGTCAAATGTTCGTCTCCCCTCCAAAAACCCACGCTGATCTATATCTATCAGTTTTGAAACACCTTTGCCATTCTTTTATCTAGCATAAACATTTTCTAATCATGGTTTGAAACTGACATGGGTCTATATGAAGCACAGTCTGATGGGTCTTTACTGTCTTTAGGCAATATAATCACCACTGCTTTCTTCCAAGACATTGGTACTTTCTCTTCTTTTAAAATAATGTTAAAGAAAATCTTCCAGATCTTTATTACTTTCTTCTCTCTTAATTTCCACAGGAATACCATCTGTTTCTGGAGACTTTCCTGAAGATTTATTATACAACACCACTTTTATCTCATCCTATCCTAACTGTTAGTTTTTGAGCATCATCTGCCTCTAACCTTGGCATAATTATATCTTCCATAAATATTTCTGTTTGTGCTCTTTCTTGATTTCTGCATTTATCTGCTTTACACAAATGTTCATAAAATATTTGAAATATCTCTAATACCTCTACATTATCTCTGGTTATTTTTCTTGTTATATTCTCCTTAGGTTTGGCAACAACCCTTTCTTTCTGTTGCCCAAATTGTTGCACTAAAAGATTTTGTGCTCTGGAGTTATTATCAAAAAATAGTCTCTTAACAGCAATCATTTTAAACTCACGCTTACTATATAGATACTCCCTTATTTTCTCCTTAGCACTATGTATTTGTGCCTCTTTTTGTTCTGCACGATTCCCACTATTCTGTGATACATTAACCTTTGTCAGCTGCACTAATTCCTATTACTTCTTAAACATATTTCTGTCTTATTTCTACCCTATTTTCAAACTCCCATTTTCATTTTATCCCACTCACTAGCTATAACTTCTGAAGAAATTTCTATCTTCCTTAACAACTCTCGGGCACCTTAAATTTCTCTTTTCAACAGGGAGGTGGGAAAGCATCAGTGTCTCATTTTTACTGGATTACCCTGCATTTTGAACACGGTTTTTACTGGTGTATGATCTGAAACAGTTATTCGATGCGAGTCAAAGCTTTTAATTAAATGCACATGTTCCTGTGAAACAACTTCTATTTAGTCCAGCCCAATTATTGTACCTTTGAGAATAATAATTACATTCTAAGTTCTTACTGTTGAATTCACATCTTGCTTTCCAAATAGTTTCATAAATTGTTTCAGAAATCTACTCTCTTTTTACTACATTTCCTTCTTTGTCCCCTGATACATACTCACTATTGCAAATCAAGATCCAGTCCCCACCTATAAGTAATATTCCATGCTGATAGCTCCATAATAACAGTTTTTGATGGAAAATAAATACATGCCATTACAGAATTGGCTTACTGTACATCAGTACACTGATTGGAGAACGTGTGTTCTCCAGCAGGGTATTAATGTACAAGTAATACCTGCTGAAAAATGAGTCCTCCACTTCATGGCAGCATATCAAGCCACCGTTGAGCTTGGGCAAAGAAAACGGAATGGCCGCCATTATTTTATGCTCGCCAAGAAACGCTGTTTAGTGAGTGTAAAATGTAAAGAAAAGTAAAGTAAAATTTAAAAAAAAAATGCGTGTGTTTGTGTTTATGTTTATTTGTGTGAGTGTATATGCATCCAAGTGTGACAGAGAGATCGCTTGAGCTACTATTTTACATTCACTAAAAAGCATTTCTGCCATTTAGCAAGTGTAAAATAAAAAGCGTGTGTGTGTGTGTGTGTGTGTGTGTGTGTGTGCGCGTGTGTGTTTGTGTGTGTGTGTGTGTGTGTGTGTGTGTGTGTGTGTGTGTGTGAGAGAGAGAGAGAGGAGAATATATGCATATATTAAAGTAAGAGAGAGAGATGATTGAAAATAAATGAATCAGAAAAAAGGGTGTGTATGTGTGTTTATGTTGCTGTCTACATGTGTGTGAATGCATGCATGAAAGCAGAAGAGAGAAAGAGAGAGAGAGAAAAGTGAGAGCAATCAGTTGATCTCTGGCAGCATCACATAAGAACCTTGTGTACCTCTCAACCATACTTCTTAGCACAAGAAATCTGGCCAAAGCCACAAATAATGAAGAAACAAAGAGCTAAAAATAGGAATGGATTTTAAATATTGTTTTTATAAACTTAGAAAGTTGCTAGAATAACATGTTTTTTGTTAGCATGCACTTTTCTGAAGATTAGGTCTGTGTCTGTGTGTGTGTGTGTGTGTGTGTGTGTGTGTGTGTGTGTGTGTGTGTGTGTGTGTGTGTGTGAGAGAGAGTGAGTGAGTGAGTGAGTGAGTGAGTGAGTGAGTGAGTGAGTGAGTGAGTGAGTGAGTGAGAGAGATGACTACTGGCAGCAGCAGCAATGAAGAGGTTTGCATACCACTGCACCTTTCAGCTGAAGAAATCTGGATAAAGCCTAAAATAAAGGTGGGAAAAGGCTATAAAATAGAAACAGATTTTAATTATTGCTCTTATATTACAAAGATGCTTAAGTAAAGGATTTATGTTAGCATGAATTTTCTGAAGGAAATAAAAGTCTGAAGCTCAAATGCATGTCATTATTTAGTAATTTGAATCTGCAATGACTGGCAACCAAATGATTTAAGGGACCAAAAAATAAGTGAATATTTCATTATTTTTTAAATGTTATATTTTGCATGTAAAATGCTTTCTCCAACCCCGTTAACATATACTACAGCAAGTTTGAAACATTAGACAAAGGAACTATTTTACATCAAAAATATAGTAATAAAATATAAGTAAAACACAACAATTTTACAGAGAGCCCATTCTCTAAGCGCAATAATGCCCTTGTATCGGGCCTCATAACACTCCGTGGTGGGAATTAATTACACGTTAATACACACCCTGTCTGGCATTATTGCTTGTGTATAATCATCCTTTCTTGCCAATAGCCCCTAACTACCACAAATCTACCACTGTTATCTTTTTCCCTTCTTCTGTCACAGTTAGAGCCCCTCTAGAAATTAATATAATTACTATCCTTTTCCTTTGTCCTTGATAATCTGCTGAATATCCATGCAGAAATGTCTCAAATTCACACACTCACTTATTTCCAAAAGTGTCTTCTATAGCATTACTATTAGCACTCTGCATTTCTTAATACAATTCAATTCTCTTTTCTTTTTTGTCTATACCTGTAAGGCCATTTACATTTCAAGATAATCTGCTTAGAGCAGCCATTATGATAAAAAGCTATTGTTCCCACTTATTATACATGACAGGTTTTTGAGTGTACATTTTCAAATTGTGTGTTACATGCTCACGCCAATGTTTTGCACTATGATCTTTTATACAGTTCTTTCTTCTCATCTCTACTTGAACTTACGTCACCTTTTTCAAGAACTTTTTGTTTTAATGAAAACTCTCAAACAAAACACTAAATTCATTTTCAGAAATCTCCATCTCCTATTAAATGAGAACAAACAAAAAATGTAGTTTAAACATCGAGATAGGAACAATTGCCCCAAACCAACAGCTGAACCCACTGGTATTATCTAACTTAAAATTATAGTTATAGAAAAGTGCATGTTATGGCCTGTGCTCCCACTTAAACAGACTACTTTCTTTTCATTATTTATCTCCATTCCTCTCTTGCTGAGAAAAACAGTTTGTATCCTTCTAGAAAATATTATCTTTTAGCCCTAGGAAAACATGCATTGGTTATTTTTAAATAAAACTAAATTGTACGCTTTTCTATTAAATGCATTAAAGTAATAAGGCCAATATGAAGGCTGCCTTCTCTTAAAGACCATAACATCAATCTATTTTTCACTGAACTGCTTGCCATTCTGCCTTTAAATTTTGCATTTCTCTCAGCAAAGAATGCTCAGAATTCTCAAGATTAACTGTTTGCACCTGCAGACAGCTTGTCTCCATGGAAAATTACTCCGCAATAAATTTTTGCAAATTTCACTCAGAACAGAATGTAGAATTGCCTTTAGCTGAAAACTTCTTGACTCCCAGAAAACATTTGTTAATAGAAAAATAACAAGCAAATTTCTTTTCAGAACCAAGAAAGTTAGCATTTTTCATGAGTTTCATTATTTTGTCTATTCATTCACCCTTGTAAAAATAAGACAAAATATCTTAATTCTACATAAAATATAATCAATGTATTTTACACACCATCCCCAACAGCCCAGGATCACAGCACATTAACATTAAACTTTCTTTTGTCCAGGCTTTCCTCTCTTGTTATACTGCAAAGCCTATATTTCTTACAATTAAGTAAATAATTGTTCAATATCTTTAACACATACAACAGTCACATTTAAAAATACCCCTAACTACAGAAAATTAATTTACAATAAATAACATGTTGTTTATATCATGAAATGTTCTATACAGATACAAATAAAACATATTTTGCATACAGTTAGATTTTTCTCCTTTTTGTCGATCTAAACATTAATGACAAACTGGTATACATGCTTTACAGTCCACTCACAGGTTTAACAAAGTCAACAAAAGTCCAGTCCTTCTCAGCCACTTTTTCATGCAAAGCCGTATTTCACAAATGTCACTGATGCTTTATTGTTTCACATTTAGACAAAATCATGTTTAAGTTAATAGGCTGTAGTCTTGGGTTACTGAACTGGTGGATGGAGGTAAAAGTACACGGATTACACTACATGTAGAGCTGATATGTTTTTATCTTACTTCTGCATAGGTGAATTTCTGAATTAAGACCACTGGCTTAATCTCATAACAATTTTTAAGTGGAAACAAATAAATATGTGAACCCAGAATATAATGATTTTTTATTTAGCAATGACAGTTTCAAGCTTGTCTGTCAGGCTGCATCAGAGGACAACATTTTTTTCTCTTACATTTTCGTGGAGGCAAGCTGATAATAGGACAATAAAAGACAGAACACAAGTTTCTTCAAGGATAAAAGTTTATAATTTCTGAACATATGCAATTAGTTTTCACATCTGAGGAGGGGAAAAGAGATATAAAAAGAAGAGACACCAATAAAGGTCAGCAGAAGCACAAGCAAAATAAAGTGTCTTAGCATGGATAACCTCAATTTAAAGTTAACTAGGGCCTATGTTAGAAGCTGTCTATTTGGCACAAATTATCCTACTAGGAGAATTAAAATTAATTTGTTGATGTACATAGTTATGTGTGTTTGTATTAAGTTAACAGGTTCTGGGGTGTTTTTTTTTTTTTTTGTTTTTGTTTGTTTCTTTGTTTGAGGTTTTTCTTAAAATTAAGTATTGTAAAATGTGACATGGTTTTTAATGTTGATAAGAAAAAATGTATAAAGGCTTAAACTGCCAAACATTAATAGATGTATACATCACAAAAGCTGGAAATAGACATTTAAAAAAGCTGTCATATATAATGGGTGGAAATGACTTCTTACCATAATGACAGCACTCTCCTTTTTACCTTGCAATATGAATGGTCACAGAGGTATACACAAAAATGAAAGAATACTTAATTATTTTAAGAAATACAGAGTTGACTAGAAAAACAAGAAATACATTTGAAATTAACCAAAAGCTGGAGTTGGGAGATGGAGATCAACAAGAGGAAAACCAGCAACTTGGAAATTCATGAATAAATGTGGGATTACAAAGCATCAATCACATTTGTGAAATATGGCTGAACAAGTAAATCTTGGAATATTGGACTTTTTTTTTACTTTGTTAAACTTATGCTCTACTTCACTCTCATTAATGTTTGGAAGGACATTGAAGAGAAGGGAAGAGAAAGGAAAGAGGTAACTGTAAGTAAAAAAAAAATTGTTCTTAACAGTACTTTTATAAAAATGTAACATATACTGCATGTTACATAGTAAAACATTTTCAATTATTTTTGTCATTTATAGGGATGCTAAACAGTTGCCCTTTTCATCTTCTTTCTTTTTGTTTAGTTTTAACAAATGTTGGCACTGCAACATAAAAAGACAAGAAAGCCTGGACAAAAGCATGTTTAAGATAACAGACTATAACTGAGGTTTGTTGAGGTGTTGTATGGGTGGTTAAAAGTATACAGATCATGACATTAGTAAAATTAATATGATTTTATTTTTGTAAACTGTCTGTACTTGGAGCTTTTCTCCTCGGGTCTCCACTGAAAAATAGGCCAAAAAAACAGCTGGACTAACCTGGTTAACAAATGTCAATAAATAAATAAAATTTTTCTTAAATTTGCAGAGAAGAATTACAGCATTAAGGTCTTAGGCTTTATCTAACAAGTTTTGAGTGGGAGTAAGTAAATAGGAGAGACAAGAATGTAATGAAAAGTTTTCTTTAGCCAATAAATGTTCACTGTGTAACATAAAAGCTTGTAGCTAAAGGCAACGGTGTATCTAATTCTTATGTTTCCATGGAGACAAACTGATAACAGGGCAATAAAAATAGAATACTTTGTTCTTTCAATGGCTAAATGTTTTCTGAAAGCATTCAAGGTATTTGCTGCATCTAGGAGAGAGAAGAATAAAGATAAGAGAAAACAAACAGCACTTAGTGTAACTAGAAGCATGGGCTGTACCATGCATCTTAGCAGGGATAACCTTAATTATAGGTCAATTAAAGCCAGTGAGTATAGCTGTCAATCTGGCACAACTGTTCCTATTAGGAGTGTTAAACTTCATTATTTGAAGATGTACATAGTTTTTTGTGTTTAACCTGTGTTTTGTATTTGAGGGGATCCTTAAAACAAAAATTATTGCACGATATGACATAAGTTCAAATGGATATAACAAGAAATGACTAATGACAAACATTAGTGTATGCATGTAACACAAAAGCTGAACTTGACATTAAGAAAGTTGTTATATGTAACAGGTGGGAATAACATCTTAGTATAATGGCAACACTTTCCATGTTATCTTTGAACTTAAATGGTCTCACAGGTATATACAAAAAGAAAAAGTAGAGAATTGTATTAAGAAATGCAGAGTGCAAATAGCTAAGCTACAGGATGCACATTTGGAAAGAACTAAGCATGTGAATTTGACAAAGAAAGGATTTCAGGATGGATACTCTGCACATTATCAGGGACAGAGGAAAAGAGAAGTACTTATATTAATTGCTAGAGGAGCTCCTGTAGTGACAGAATAATGGAAAAAAAGAATCTTGGCTAAGTTTGGGACTCTCTCTGGTCTGGGGACCTCTTTGATGACTCTTTTTCTAGCAGCTTGTTTATTTTAAGTGCTGCTGTTTCCCTCTGATTGGGTGGAACATCGGATCATAGGAGGTTACTAGGCTAATGGCCTCAGAGCCCTAACAAGCCTAGCCAGGTTCAACCCATTTTCCCAAGAATGTCTGGTTTAATCAGACACTATAATCAGCAGTTACTGTCCCTGTCCAAGAGGGACACAGGTGGAACCCACAGGGTGAATTACCAGTCACCCATCCAGTCACCCAAATTACACTTAAATAGGGCCAAAGAAGGGCTTTGTTTAACATGAATAGGAAACTTGTTCCAAAGGTGAGGCAACCTCTGTGAGACAAATCCGTCTCTCCAGGAAGTTCTGTTGATGTCACATACCAATTAAGGTCCTTTGAGCGAGTGACCCTTGTGCCATTTGACGTGTGAATGTGCAGCATTTCCATTAAAGCTGGGTGAGAGATTGCTCTCTATATGCATGGTACAGGTGGCCTCTGAGCAGTCTGTATGACAGACAGTAAAGTGACACAGATTTCAGTCTGTCCGCATAAGACATATCTTGAAGACCCTGAATTTAAGGAACCTTTGTGGCCTCTCCAATTGCTGCAGGTGTTTGGAAAGGAACATACCAAAGGGAGCATTGTGCACTATTATTGGCCTGATGATGGAAGAGTACACAGGGGGTTACAACCTAACCTCTTTTTTTTTCTGGAGGTAATGCCCTTACTTATGAGATGAGTAATATAAAATGCCCTTCTTACCATTATGGAGACATGGCGATCAAAGTTAAGGTTGCTGTCGACCTGTGTGCCCAGATCTCTCACCGTTGACTGCGTGCTTAGGGTACTGCTACTGATGTGGTAATGTGCAGGAACATTACCCTTGCCGAAGGGAATGATAATGCATTTTTTGCAGTAAGTTTAAGACCATGACTTTGACGCCAGTCATTAGTCTGCGTAAGACCTTTGTGCAGGATGTTGCCATCACTAGGTATTTTAATGATCTCTCCCAGTTTGCAGTCATCAGCAAACTTTGTCAGCCACAGTCCTTTAGTTTTAACCTGTACTTTGGAGAAGTAGATTCCGAACAATAGGTTCCCAGAACCAATCCCTGTGGTATACCACTGGCTATGGATCTGCTGGAGGAGGTGGAGTCCCCTATTTTGATAGTATGAGTTCTATCAGTGAGTCAGTTTGCAACCCGCCTGACAATATATGGGTTGATACCCAGCTGGGTGAGTTTACCAATGATGCCTGAGTGGGGGATTGTAACAAAGGCCTTGGCTAAGTCTAGGTAGGCCGTATGCACAGATTTGCCCTCATCTAGGGCTTTGGTGACTGTCTCAAAGAAGTCTACCAAGTTTAATAGGCATGATCTCCCCTTGACAAAGCCAAACTGGGTAGGGTCGAGCGTTTGGAGATTTCCTACATCTTTAATAAGGTCCATGATGATTTGTTCCATGGCCTTGCAGATATGGCTGGCTAGACTAATGAGTCTATAGTTCCCGGTGTCTGTGGATGCACCCACTTTGTGCAAAGGGATGACAGTAGTTGTTTTCTATTCCACTGGGATGAAGCCAGTGCCTAGGCTTTCACTGAAAAGTGTACCCAATGGTGATGCTAATTAATGTTTTAACCCATGTACAACACAGCCCAGGATGTTGTCTGGTCACACTGAGGCTGTATTTTTCACCTTGGAGAGGGTGTTTAAGACCTGCTCCTTAGAGATACTAGGTAGGGGACAGGTGTTAGTGATGTTTTGGTGTATATGTAGCAGACACAGGGAAGTGAAATTTTCACTGAACCAGTCAGCCAGCACGTTTGCTACATCCACAGTTAATGTATATGTAGTACCATTAACTACAAATTCAGCACAGATTTGGGCTTTACCTTTGAGGTTACAGATGTAACTAAAGAACGCCTTATCCATATTCCTAATCTTTTCACAAACTTTACATCTCCCACAGGCATAGGCACCTGCATTTACTGTCTCCTTCCTTTTACTCTTATTTCTTAACATCTCTTTTAAATTTTGAAATCTTCCATAAGAAAATATAACTCTTTTTGGTAATATATCCTTTAAGTTGTCATCTCTACTAATAATAGGCCACAAGGAATCCACCAAATTTTTTAATGTTGGTGAGGAACCTGAATACCTATTAACAAAAAATATAACGTCATCCTGTTCATCTACCTGATCAGCTGGATGTTACTGAATTGTATTTTGGAGGCATGTAAATGAATTAATATTAGAATATAATAGGGTTTGACGTGTCCTTTTATGGTGTTCACATTATTTAATTATTTAAATTAGTTAATTAAGCATCATTTAGTAGATGCTTAAATGAGACTGCTATTCTTGTGTAAAGTATTCCGTGAGAAGGCAAAAGCCGAAGTACCAGAATCATTAAAGGATTTATAGTTGCAGTCTGAGCTGCGTTCCGTGTTTTCGTGTGTTTTGCTATCGTTTCATTCTACAGCTTGGGGCTGTGTGTTTTTTTGTTTCTTATGTCTATTAACGGAGCAGCCGTAGCACCTGGGGGTGCTAAAATGAACCATGAAAAGTTCAGTTTTGTGGCAATATGGAAGGATAGAGAAGAAAAGTTTGCTTTTCTTTGTGGTGGTGCTGTGGTAGCATTGTCGCCTCACAGTAAGACGCTGTCCAGTTCGATTCTCAGCTAGAGCGTCTTCTGCATGGAGACATGCATGAATGGGCGTACCTTCATTGAAGATTGTGCATCAGGGCTGGTAACTCGGCACGTAAAAATCAATTACCAATCATTAGCGGACTGGAGTTCCGCTGTGGCAACCCCTAACCGGGAAAAGCCGAAAGACACAACAACAAGAGAAAAAAAGTTTGCTTCCAGTGACCCATGGGTTTGTAGTCACAATGAATGTTCAGTGAAATATTGGAAACAATGATGATTAAGGAAGTGACTATGTTTTACGACTTAAGACTTTTGGAGAAGTATGTTAACTCTAATATTACACCTAGGGGGTTAAGAGTTGAACATTTACCAGCATATGACTTTTCTGAAGAACATTCTGATCTTTTTTCCAAATGGAAGGAGATTTCATTGCAATGCACTTTAAATTGGCTGAGAGTATTAATAAAACGGAATGAAAGAGCACTAACCAAGATGCAATCCAGCATTTTGGCGTTGCAAGAGATGCTCATAGGGGAGACTTCTGAGGTTTCATTTAATCAAAATATGAAGGAGATCAAAGCCAGGGTGTCTAAAATTGAGTCGGAGGTGATTCAACATAAGAAGAAGAAATTTATATGTGACTCCAAGACGGGTAAAATATTTTCCTGGCAATATAACTTTAAGAGGGGGCATGGTCGATCTGGTTCTAGGAGCAACAGATCTCACGGTTCTCGTGAAACCTCGATTTCATCTTCAGAGACAGCACCAATGGGTAGGAAAAGCATGTCTTTCGATGATTTAAATGTGGAAACCAGCCCTTTATCCAGTGGTTTGAACGCCACAGCTTCTTCTTCTTCTAAGCCGAGTCCGGTGCAAGGTAAAGGGCGCGGACGGCGTTTCAAGGGAAAGGGAAGACGGAGGTGATTTGGCTGGTGTTATTAATGGACAAAATGAACGACGGTTTCTATCACATGGCGATTCGAGTGTGGATTATGATTTATTCTTCCACAAGGACATCAATGCAGGTGATGACTTGAGCATTATAAATTTATCTAATTTATGCTTGAGTGAGGACATTAAAAAAGTTTTGCGTAGAGGTACGAAGTTTATACCAACCCACATTCCTACTATGGTGGATATCATTCTGGAAATGAAAGAGTTTTGTAGAAAGTTACATTTAAGAGTGTTTTTCGCCAATAATAAGGGGGTAGAAGCATTACATACTTCTACAAATTCCAATGATGTTTCTTTGTTGGAGAGTTCTTTATTGGATATGTCCATGCATGAAAATGAATTAGTAAATATTTTCTCAGTCGAAAATGAGCATGTTGAAACTGCTTTAGGATTTGAATTTCATACAGGGTATGGGAGACTTGAAGTACCCAAAGTTCCATACATAAGTGATTTTGTTCCCCCTAAAACAAATGTTAGCATCAATGTGTTCGAAAGAACACTGTGTAAACAAGTGGAAAATGAATTTAGTAGGTGTAAAAAGAGCAAGAAGTTGTTCAATTTGTCTCAAAATGAATGGGTAGCTCTTTGTGAATTAAGAGGGTTAAATTAAAATTATGTATTTACTCAGTCTGACAAAGGGTGAAATTGGGTAATTTTACCAAAAGAAAAATATAATACTGTGGCTTATGGTTTATTGTCTGACAGTAACACTTATGTAAGTTTACCCACTAACCCTTTGTCAGAATTCAATAGTGCTTTACTTGATTTGTTAGAAAGGGGCGAACGTTTAGGATTTTTTGTTTCAACAGACATTAGAAAATTATATATCAAACATCCTAAAGATGCAAAATTTTTTATTATCCCAAAAGTTCATAAGGATTTAAGGGATCCACCAGAATGACCGATTGTGTCGGGAAAAGGTGCATACTTGCAGAATGTAGGCATCTTTTTGGATTCATTATTGAAATGTCATCTTTCCAGAGTACCCTCTCATGTTAAAAACACTAAAGAAATATGTGATTATGTAGGGGGGATTCTCTGGAAGGATGATTATTATTGGGTGAGTGTTGATATTAAATCCCTTTATACCTGTATTAGAACTAACTGGGTCTTGAGGCAGTTTTTAGGATGTTGGGTGAAGGGCCACACACGTCTTACATAATTAGTTTATTGGAATTTTGTTTGACACGATTATTTTGAGCTTGATAAAAAAATGTTCCCTCAGAAACAAGGCACAGTGATGGGTGCGTTGTTTGCCCCATCATATGCTATTTTGTTTATGGCTCATTTTGAGAATTTGTTTCTGTACCCAACGGAATTCTTCCGCAAAAAGGTGGTGACATATAAAAGATATATTGATGATCTTTTATTTTTATGTAAAGGTGACTCTAAGGAGTTTGATAGTTTCATCACTGAGTTGAGAATTAATCCATATGGGTTGGATTTCACCTTTACTTTGGGTGGAAGAAGATTACAATTTTTAGATGTGGAACTTTATGTGGTCTTGGATGGAAAGATGCAATACAAGACTTTTCATAAAGCCACGACTGTTATAATTTTTACATGCATCAAGCATGCATAGTTCCCATCTTATCAACTCTCTACCAATAGGGGAGTTTAAGCACATTGCTAATAATACTTCGGAAAAGAGTAAGTTAAAATTTGAGTTTGACTGTGTTTATGATAAGCTATATGCCAGAGGTTATCCCCATGAGTCAATTAGGGAAGCCAAAATTAAAGTAGAGAAAGAGTTTAAACTTGAAGTCCATAGAGGAGGTGGTTTTGGGAATTTGAAAGCGCAGAAGGGGAAAAAAGATATTTATCCAGCTGATCAGGTAGATGAACAGGATGACGTTATATTTTTTGTTAATAGGTATTCAGGATTCTCACCAATATTAAAAAAAATTGATGGATTCCTTGTGGCCTATTATTAGTAGAGATGACAACTTAAAGGATATATTACCAAAAAGAGTTATATTTTCTTATGGAAGATTTCAAAATTTAAAAGAAATGTTACGAAATAAGAGTAAAAGGAAGGAGACAGTAAATGCAGGTGCCTATGCCTGCGGGAGATGTAAAGTTTGTGAAAAGATTAGGAATATGGATGGCAAGATGATCAATGGCATAAAATACAAAGTCATTGATCGTTTTAACTGTAATTCCTTTGGAGTTATTTATGTGATTGGCTGTAACTGTCCGTTACCAAAATGGTATTTCGGACAGACCAAACGTAAAGTGAAAGTGAGAATTATGGAACACCTTGGTAACATAAGAAATGTTAGGTTGGTTAGCCCTGTGGCCCATCATTTTCATGAGAAACATGGAGGACTGGATGAAGGTTTTATTTTTAGTATTATTGCCAGACCTTATGGGGTGGGGTTAAGCAACATCAATTTTCAACAAAGGTTATTAAGAATGGAATCCAAGTTTATTATTAATTACAACACCCTCTATCCCAATGGTATGAATCTGGAAGTATAGATAATGACAAGGTTTTGAGTGTTCTTAAATGTTTTGATAATTCTAAGGTAACAAGATATTACTGAATGGAAACATACCTTCCTCAACTTAAACAAGCAAATAAGACTTCTAGTGAAGTCCTCCAAAGTTAACTACAAATCCAAATTGGCTTCCGTAACTAAGGATAACCCCAAGATGTTCTTAAATGTTTTGAAGGTGTCTCTCCAGTTTTGAGAATGCTCTTTCCTACACTTGCAATTTCTTTTTCCTACTGTATAGACTATTAATGGCAATTGTCCACCCAGCAAGTCTACTTTTCCTTGAATATCTTGCTTTGGTTCTATCAGGTACTGTAGGGTCAGTACAATTGTACAGGTGTGTGTATAAAGCATTGGTGTATAACTCAGCACAGGTGTCTCTTCCATCAGTGTGGGACAGGGGCTATGAAGCTATTTATGTTGTCACATAAGAGACTGTAATTGGCCTTGGAGAAGTTTTTTAGTCTACTTGTTGCTAAGGGGAGGTTTTGTGTTACAGTTACTTCTAGCAACACTGATTTGTGGTTAGATCTCACCAGGGATGGCCACACACTGGGGGTGGTGCAGCAGTCCCCCATGTTGGTGAGCACCAGATCCAGGATGTTTGAGCCCCTTGTGTGTGTCAACCAGTTTGTCCAGGGCATTGGAGTTAGCAAAATCCAGGGACCTTTGGGTAAGTGAGTTAGAACACTTATAATTTACCCAGTCAATGGATGGGCAATTAAAGTCGCCCAAAACCAGGGTGTTTGATTGTATCTTGATTGATTCAAGTAAATCCAAGTAGGCTGAGTGGATGCCTTGATTCGTGGAGGGGATTCTATAGCTGACAATGACCTGAAGAGGGGTCTTACCTACACTCAATTGCATCTGAAGTAATTCAAGGAAATTGTGCTGTTTACCCAATCTAGAAATGTATTTATCTTTAATGAATATTGGTATACCACCTCCTTTAGTTCTCACACCTACAGTTTGTGGTCTGAACTTGTGGAAGGAAATGTAACCTGGTATAGTTGGGGTGCTCTCTGCAGCCTTAAACCAGGTCTCTGTGACTGCACAAATGTCATTATCTTCCAAGGTAAGGACAGCTTCCAGTGAGTGCAGTTTCTGGTTTAGATGCCTAGTGTTTAGCAGCATAACTTTGAGGTTGTTTTTAGAGGGTATTTTTACGTCAGGAATTTTGTTCTTGTGACATTGCCTAAAAAAGGTACTATAGGGGTGGAAGAGCCTTGGCCAGTAACCAAAATCCCAGGGGTGACAGATGAAGACGATCTCTAGCAAAGTATCGAGGTCTGTTGACCATGTCATTCCAGGCTGACAGATACTAGATCTCATTTGAATGACACCAGAAACTAAGCCAATTGTTGAAGTCAATCTTTTTTTGTTTGAAGTGAGGCATCATCCTGGGTGAAGGTAAAATACTGCTTAAGGCTAGGGACATACTTGCATGAGACACATAATCAGAGCACTCAGTCATGTCTCTCTCTTCATAAAGTCCAGTGATGTAAGTCTCAAGTCATACACACCAATATGGAATATGGCAGATTCATAACAGTGCCTGTTGCTGACAGACTTGAGTGCTTGTGTATTACTGTGGATTCTGACACCTGACAGACAGCTGCCCGTGACTTTTTCCTTATCCATCCTGGTGAGAGAAACATCTGCGTGCCTCACAATTGAGTCACCTATGACTAAGATGTTTGTTTTTGTGTTACACCTTAGGGGCTTGTCAGGTGAGACACTGGCATGTGATATATTATGTGTACTATGTTCTGCAGAGGATGTATTATGTGAATCATGCTTGTGTTTGTGTTTGAGAAGTCTCTGATGTTTAGGTAAGCTACTGGTAAGGATCACTGCATATCTAGGTTTATGTGTTTTGGTTTGGTAGATGCAGGAGGTGAGGTGTGCATGCTGACAACCTGTTTAGTATCAGATGAACTGACTGTGAGCAAGATGGCCTGGATTCTATGTTCTTGATATAGATGCATCTCTCACATAATGAATTTGTGTTGACTAGAAGAAGTGGGTTGTCAGTGTATATGATGCACTTGCTACATTGCCTAAGGATGCCCATGTTGACCAGGCTGGCTTGAGAAACTGTGGGAAAATGTCCATCCATAATGCTAAGTAAGCTGATGTGGTCAGAAAACTGGGAGGGAACAGAAAGGACCAGTTAAATTAGAGGACAAGAAAAATGGACAAAAATACAAAGGGCTAGTGGGTAGGTTCTGTGTTGGTACCTCACAGCTGCAGTACCTGTCAGTGAGGGGCAATCGTGAGAACTCACTGATGGAGTACCAGCAGAGTACTAAGGGAAAATTTGCAAGCAGAAGTAGTTGCGTTTATAACTGCCAACGGTGCCCACTGCTGCTTGGCAGTGTGCAATGTGCAAACAAGCACAAACCCACGCAAAAGTGGTGCTTATGTAGCAAATGACAGCAAACTGATTTAAATAAATTAATTAATAAAAAAGCTCAAAAATGAGCCATATTCCAGCAACCTTCAATCAGATGATAAGTTCTAAATGCATAATCCTACCACTAAGGAGGAGAGGAACCCTCTCCAACAAAAGATGTCCTGGTTTAGTGCTCAAGTTATACAAACAGGGCTTGATTCATCAGGTCTGAATCTATTCTATGCTACAACAAAGTGCAAACATTTCAGAAAAAAACAACAGTTCAAATAAGCAGAGACAATAAGCCTTCAACCAGCAACTCCCAGCTCAGAAGGGCAGAGGCTACCCTCTCCTCTCACAAGAGTGTAGACTACAACCTTCTTAATGTAAAATAAGATGCCTGAAACCCAAGTGTTTAAACTAGAACTAAGACACTTTTAGAAAAACAGACACACTAAGCCTTCAACCAGCAATTCAACTTAGAAGGATGCAAGCTATATCATGGATTTTGTTTAATATTAGCGGGGGTGGATGGGAAAATGGTATTATACAACCTCTGGATATTATATCTTCCTCACCCATGAATCGTTTGCAATTTCTAACCAAGCTGTCTGGTGCAGGGATAAATGACTCACAACTGCCTCCTCAGATGGACTGTCAGGCCTCCTTTCAGAAGTGCTGATAGGAACTGTCATAGAACATATCCCTAGATCCCTGGTTATGTGGACCACCTCTGCCATGAGGATGACGTCTTCCATTAGAGTCACATCCTCTGCTCCTGGGGGAACTGTCTCCAGGTAGATCTTGGAAGGGATCCTAGGATTTTTTGAATCATATTTTCCATCCTCCTTGTTGTTTCCTAGAAAAGATAGGCTGAGGGCCAAAAAACGTACGGAACTTCTGTCAAAGGCAGCCTTGACAAAGCAAGATTTGAAGGGTTCCACAAAATCACAAAAGTGCATCAAGGCATGTTTTCTGATAGAGATGCCTGAACCCGCTGCTCATGAGGTACCTTCAGCTACATGGGAAATAAGCCAAATGGATGAGTTTGAAATGGACTGAAGGGTAGGCAAATGAAAGGAAATAGTACTCTCTACCTTGGAGGATGTGGTCCCTGAAAGGGATTTGGAAAGTTCTTTAATCAAGTTCCTAAAACATGCCAAATAATTCAGTGACCTAAGAGCGAAGGTTGCTGAAACATAGGTATGCTTCCCAAATCTGTCCATTGCCATGTAGACTCTCTGTTGGGGGGTGGACAGAGGAACTTTGTTCTGCAGTTAGTGGCCACTGCTACAACAATGGCATCAACGGGTATTCCTTTACTCCAATATGTTCCATCTGGTCTCTTAGGGATACATTCAATCCATGTCAGGCAGATGCTGGCATCTTCGACTCCAATGGTGTCCCATTGAGAGACCAAATCAATGAGCTCATCAGCAAGCAGAGTCACCCAGGAGGAAGGCAATCACCAAAGGCCTTCAGGAATACCAACTCCTGTTGGGAAGGGTTACCGGGGGACCAACCACCCCTTTGTTTCAGAAGTTCGAAGATATCTCCAAATTGAGACATCAAGTGTTGATCTGCAGGACCCTTCCCCCTTCATCAAAGTCAGTGTCCTGAGTGACAGACTCTTGCAGAAAGTCTAAATTCCACCTTTTGCACTTCCTCTTCCTAGAAGCTTCTTCAGTGAGATGCTCTGGAGAGGCATCAGAAGAGACTGCTATACCCTGCTGGGTGGTCTGGAAACTGCTTTGGGCTGGCTATCCCTGGAGTAGATGACTAAGGCTCTGGATGCAAAAATGAATGGGATTAGGTAGTTGGAGCTGAAGAAAAAAGGGGAGTCTGAACTCTGGGAACAGAGAATGCCATCTTCACTAACCTAAAGGCAGAATGCCTTGGAGAAATGGACACTGATGTTTCCGATAAAGCAGGCTTATGGAATGTTGGTACCCTTTACCCTGAAGGCAAATTACTCGAGGAGAGAGAAAGAGCTAAGCTGTCCAGCTCCAAATATCTAATGGGCAGAGACGGGTCTGACAACTTCAAAGTCAAGTCGAAGAGCCTCAAGCCTGCACCGATGCTACTACTCAGAGAGTCAACCAGCTCAAAGTACTCAGTGCTGAACCACTCAGAGACAGTATCATATTTGAATATGTCAGCATCTTTGGATCTGAGGCAGATGAGTTCAGGACTTTTGCATCCAATGGCTCCAACCTGAAGGATGGATCAGAGAAGGAGCTAATAATGGTGGAGAATTAATGACAAGAGTCTTCAGACCTGATGGGGTCAGAGCTGGGAGAACTCCATTTGTATCTGTGTCCTGAAGAGCTTCATCATCCTGTCCACATCAGCTTCTGAGGGCCTTGGAAGAGTGAATGGATGAGGCTGTGGATGATGGTCTTGAATGGTGTTGAGGAGATTGTGCCAAAAAGGGGGATGTGAGCATAGAAGAATTCAGATCCGCAAAAGTTGACGTGAATGGATCTGTGGAGATTTATCATATCTAGTTTTTAGTTGCGAAGTTGTCGGATCCAAATTTGTGCCAAGTTTAAGAGGAGGCTCAGATAATGGAGCCGAACTAGCAGATGCTGATGGAGCCAGAGATCTCTTATGGGATTCTTTAGTGTGAGAATCTCCTTTTTTACCTACTCTTTTGGGGGTTGAGCCCCAGAAGCTGTAGAAGCAAGTTTAGAGGGCAGCAATCCACTAAGAATTGGTTTATTTTTTCTGTCGATTAAGGCCCAGGAATTAAACCCTTTACAGATGTCACAGTAGATGTACTGTGGGATCACATTTTCTGAAAGTGAACTGAAAACATTTAAGTAAGCTCAATACATGCTAAATTAAGCAATTGCTGGAGAGTTTAGCCTGACAAAAAGCCATTTTTTATTCAATCATGACTGAAAGTACAGTTATATAAAATCTAACCATAACAGTAGATGTCCTTCTCTTCACTGTTGCAGTATTCCTTACAGTAGAGATCCCTTGCCTAGGGAAGCCCGATGTCCGGCCAGTATATCAAAGGCTTAGGTTGTAATAGGGGTGTTGTATGTCACAAGCATGCCCCCTATGCATGGCATGGGGTATAAAGATGATGTATGGGCGTACTATCCTCAGAACTGAAAAACCCAGAAGGAATAATAGTCCAAGAAGAAAAGTGGAATATGTGCATCCAGAAGGAGAAAGACACAGGGGGAGGAGTGAGAGAGTGAATACTGCAACAGTGAAGAAAAGAACATCTACTGTTATAAAACATTTTACACACCTGTAACTATGTCCATCTGTATCACTGCTGCAGTATTCCTCACAGTAGAGACAGTACAAAAGGCCCAAAGGAAAGGTAAGAGGAGGAAGGTCCAGCAGAGTCTTCAAGAAAGCCATGCAGGATAGCCCTGGAAACCACATCCAACTTAAAGTGCTTGGTAAAAGTATGCCTAGAAGTCCAAGTAGCTACCTCAAAAGATGGAGGAGGTATCCAATCCCTTGAAAAAATCACCAGAAGAAGCCACAACCTGGTAGAATAAGCCTTCACAGAAGAAAGTCTTTTCCCATGAAAAGAGTTACAAAAGGAAATGGCCTTAGATATCCAGGAAGAAATAGTTTGCTTAAAAATAACCAAACCCAAAGACCTAGAAAGCAAGGAAACAAAAAGTTGTTCTGATTTACAAATGGCATTAATTTTATCTAAATAATATTTGAGTTGTCTATGGGAATCCAAGGTGTGAAGAACCTTCTCACTATCAGGCTGCAGAGAAGAGAAAAAAGTGGGCAAATAAACTGATTGATTAAGACACAACTCATTCTTCACCTTGGGCATAAAAGAAGGATTCGTATAAAAAGACACCCTGTCCGTATGAAAAATTAAAAAAAAAATAGAACAGCCCGCAGCTCTGACACCTGTCTGGCTGAGGTAAGAGCCAACAGAAGAATAGTCTTCCAAGAACAATGCTGCAAAGAAGCTGAAGCTGCAGTCTTAAAAAGAGCCTGAGTCAATTTTTCCAAGACAAAATTAATATCCCAGGAAGAAGGAATAGGCTTCCTGGAAGGCCTAATATGAAGGACACCTTTAAGGAATTATTTGACCTCAAATCTAGAGTACAAAGGATGAGTCAAAGGCAGACAAGCAGAAATGGCTGACGGGTGAGCTGTAACAGAAGAGTATGCCAATCCAGAAGTGAACAGCTCACATAAATGACACAGAACCAAAGGAGCTTTCACAGAAAGTGGATCCAGGTTACAAGCAAGAAACCAAACAGAAAATCTCTTCCATTTAGACAATCCAGGTTACAAGCAAGAAACCAAACAGAACATCTCTTCCATTTAGACAAATACGATTTCCTGGTAGTAGGTTTTCTGGCCTCCTGCAGAACCAAAAACACGTCCTCAGAAAAAAGGTGTCTGAAAGGGATCAAAACCCTATTACCCACAGCATCAGTTCAAGAGTGGACAAGTGGGGATGGATGAGAGACTCTTTGTCTTGTGTGAGTATGTCCAACCTGTGAGGCAACTTGTAATGACTACCCTTAGCTAAATGCAGAAGAAGAGGGAACCAATACTGTCTAGGCCTGAAGGGAGTCACCAATAAGATTTTGGGAGTTTTGTTCTAGCTTGAACAAACCCCTTAGTATGAGAGGAATGAGAAGGAAGGCATAAAAAATCCCCTTCCAGGAAAAAGAGACAGTGTCCACCTTCAAACCAGAAGACATTGGAATCTGATGCAAAAGACAGGAAGTTGTCTGTTCAGAGAGGAGGCAAAAAGATCTAACTGAAGAGTACTTCACTGGTGGACAATGTCCAGAAACACATCTCTGTGAAGTATCCACTTGTGAGTCTGTGTTATGGACCTGCTCAGAGAGTCTGCCACGGTGTTCTGACCTGAAGGAATATAAACAGCCTGAAGAGTCACCTGATACTGGAAAGCTAGATCCCAAACTTGAACAGCTAGTCTGTACAAGAGGGAAGACCATGTTCCTCCTTGCTTGTTGATGTACCGCATCATTGTGGTATTGACTGTGAAGATTTTGTGGGTCCCTGGAAGGAGAAGAGAATGGATGACCTGAAGAGCCAGGAGAAGAGCTCTCATCTCTTTGATATTGATTTGGTTCTTCCTTTGACAAAGAAACCTATGGCCCTGAACCTTCAGATGGCTGAAGAAAGCTCCCACTCCACAGCTGTGGCATGCAAAAAGAGTTCTTGAGCAGGGACTGGAGGCTGAAAAGGAAGCCCTGGGTTGAGGGACAGTTGATGAATCCACCACTAAAGCTCTAACTTGAGACAAGGAAGAGTAGGAAATGGGACGTCTAAAGGATGCAAATGTTGAAGCCAGACATACTTTAGGAACCACTGAAGATTTCTCATATGAAGTCTGGCCAGAGGGAAGTACAGGGATGGTGGAAGCCATATATCTCAGAGCCCTTAGAAATGTTCTGGCTATAATGGAGATCAAAGGATGAAGGACTAGAAATAATGCAGTCAGAGTCAAAGCCTTGGGAGGTGGCAGGAATGCCAGGATTGGAATGGTCTGGAGCCTACACCTACAGAAAACATGATCCTGAGAAGATGTCAGGAAGGATTTTTTGAAGCTCACTGTAAACCCTAGGCTTTGCAGAAAACAAAAAGTATAGTGAAGATGCTGAAACAAAAGATCTGGAGAGGAAGCCTGAATGAGCAGGTTATCCAGATAAGGAAAAATTTGTATTCTCCTTATCCTATAGAAAGTGATCACAGGAGTGAGGTAATTGATGAAGACCCTTGGAGCAGCAGAGAGTACAAAGGGCAAAGCAGAGAACTATAAGGAAAAAGAGAAATGTAAAATTGCCCTGAAAAGGGGATAAATATGAATATGGAGGTAAGCATCCTTGAGATCCAGAGAGACTAGGAAAGCCTGAGGAAGAAAAGGAGGCAACAAGGTTTGAAGGAATAACATTCAAAATGAAGAAACCTTCAGAAACGTACTGAGCTGGGACAGATCCAGAATGGGTCTCCAGGTGCCTTCTTTCCTGGGAACCAGAAATATTCTTGAATACAATACTTTTCCTTTTTGAGAAGTCAAAACTGCTTGGATGGTTCCTTGAAACAAAAGGCTTTGAAGAACATCTGATAAAAATGGCAGCTGTTCCTGAGGAGGTTGAGGAATGTCAAAAAAGGGGTATGAGACTTTCAAACCATGTAATAGCCCTAACGAATGATGGAAAGAACCCAAGTGAGCTGTAGCTAGTTTGGAAGGGATGGGGAACAAGGGAAACAAAAAATGTTTCATTTCCTGTACAGCTTTACCCTCTTTCTGAATATATGTTAAAAGCTCAGCAGCTGCAGAACCAAATAGATTTTTATTGTCAAGATGGGCAGCCATCAGCTTGCCATTAATATCATCAGGCAGAGGCTGAAGGCAAAGCCAGGAGTACCTCCTCAACACAGAAGCAAAAGCAGCAGCTCTAGATGAAGCATCAGCTGCATCATAACTAAATTTAATAGAATGGCAAGCCACTTGAGAAGAGGACCTTAATGAACAGAGAGAAGGACGCCTTCCCCTAAGAATCAGGAAGATCTGAAATAACCTGAAATGCCTGAGAGAGAAGAGACAAAATATATGCACATATGGGTCTGATAATTGACAGCCCTGAAGGTGGGAGTAGCAACAGTATACCCTTTCTTACCTAACCTCTCCATGGTTCTGCTGTCCTTGTCAGACGGAAGCAGCTTGGTTGAGGGCAAAAGCTTAGATGGTTTATCAGAAGACACAAAAATAACAAAAGGGTCAGCTGAGAGACATTTGTCAAGAAATTTGCCATCATCAGGCACCTTATAAAGCCTATTTTTTAGGAGCAGGGGGCCGGGAATCTGTAGCCTGAGAAGCTTCAGACAAAGTATCCAACAAAGCAGTAAGAACAGGAGGAACAGCAGGAGGCTTGGGAAACTCCTTCCTAAGAAGTTTATACCTCCTTTGAACATCAGAAACCTAGGCACAGTCCCACTTAATAAATTCCATCATACAGGAAACCTCAAAAGGAGAATCGGAGCTAATAGAATCCTCTTTGTCTGAACCATAATTTGACAGACAGGGAATATGAGACATATAGGCCAAAGATCGTTCATCAGAATCTGCTTCCTCATCAGAAGAACCTGCTCCCTAGGCATCCTAAGAGGAGTAAAAGACGAAGTAGAAGCAGGAACAGAGCCACTCTTAGAGTTTTCAAAGACATTAGAGCAATGAACAAACCCTGTATAAAATCCTGCCATTCACGATGAGGATCCTTAGCAGCAGGAGAAGTATGCTTAGTCTTTTGCTTCTTTTTCAAAGGGATGTCAGTCTTAAATATTTTAAGGTGGTTCAGATCCCTCCCTACACTCAATAAGTGCCAGGGAGGGTACATGAAGAAAAACTGTTTTCAGACTACAAAGACAGTGGGAGAAAAGGAGCATAAAATGTTTAAATCACAGAAATTAGGATGGAAGCAGGAGGAGGAAAAATGTTGCAGTTGGGACAGTAGTTCTGGCAATTAATTGCTGCCCGCTTTGCACCTGGAAGCAATCAAAAGAAGTTGCAAGGTGGACAGAGATAAACAGATGTACCAAAGCAAATAGGTATACCATGAAGCAGTAAGATACCACAACATTCTTAAATCCAGCAAATATGTCCCAGGAACCCAACATGCTCTAGACTTGACCAAACATAAATATGACGGTAGGGGGCAGCACGAGAGATTAGTAAAATTAGCTCAAGTCTACAGATAAAAACAGGTCTTAAAAAAACTTAATTTGGGCTCCAATAGGCAAGTCTTCTATGTAAAGGTTAAACTCTCAAAGCTTGAAAATGTATTACTTGGAGAAGAACTCATTGCACAGTATTGGCTTGACAAACACAGGTGTGGTTTGAGGCATAAGAGTTTTTATTTAAAAAGAAAGATGACATAATTGCTGCTTAAGAGTACAATCTGTTAAGCACAGCTGCTGTCTAATGGTGCTAAGTATATCTAGAGTATAGCATCCTGTACTGTTTTTATTAGCAGTCTCCTGAAAAAGAATTCACTTAATTCACACCAATGCACAACACTGGACAATTGTATGAAATTAACCTATGCAGCATTCATACCAACGCTGCTTTTAACTTTTTAATAACAGTGTACACAAGTTATATGTCAACTAACTTGCTACCAGTATCCATAAATATAAATCAGTGATTAGGGATGGGTCTTTACTATACTAATTCAAATGTGTATTACTTTAAGCCTTCCGGATCCAAATTTGTGCCAAGTTTAAGAGGAGGCTCAGATAATGGAGCCGAACTAGCAGATGTTGATGGAGCCAGAGATCTCTTATGGGATTCTTTAGTGTGAGAATCTCCTTTTTTATCTACTCTTTTGGGGGTTGAGCCCCAGAAGCTGTAGAAGCAAGTTTAGAGGGCAGCAATCCACTAAGAATTGGTTTATTTTTTCTGTCGATTAAGGCCCGGGAATTAAACCCTTTACAGATGTCACAGTAGATGTAGTGTGGGATCACATTTTCTGAAAGTGAACTGGAAACATTTAAGTAAGCTCAATACATGCTAAATTAAGCAATTGCTGGAGAGTTTAGCCTGACAAAAAGCCATTTTTTATTCAATCATGACTGCAAGTACAGTTATATAAAATCTAACCATAACAGTAGATGTCCTTCTCTTCACTGTTGCAGTATTCCTTACAGTAGAGATCCCTTGCCTAGGGCAGCCCGATGTCCGGCCAGTATATCAAAGCCTTAGGTTGTAATAGGGGTGTTGTATGTCACAAGCATGCCCCCTATGCATGGCATGGGGTATAAAGATGATGTATGGGCGTACTATCCTCAGAACTGAAAAACCCAGAAGGAATAATAGTCCAAGAAGAAAAGTGGAATATGTGCATCCAGAAGGAGAAAGACACAGGGGGAGGAGTGAGAGAGTGAATACTGCAACAGTGAAGAAAAGAACATCTACTGTTATGAAAGATTTTACACACCTGTAACTATGTCCATCTGTATCACTGCTGCAGTATTCCTCACAGTAGGGACAGTACAAAAGGCCCGAAGGAAAGGTAAGAGGAGGAAGGTCCAGCACAGTCTTCAAGAAAGCCATGCAGGATAGCCCTGGAAACCACATCCAACTTAAAGTGCTTGGTAAAAGTATGCCTAGAAGTCCAAGTAGCTACCTCAAAAGATGGAGGAGGTATCCAATCCCTTGAAAAAAATCACCAGAAGAAGCCACAACCTGGTAGAATAAGCCTTCACAGAAGAAAGTATTTTCCCATGAAAAGAGTTACAAAAGGAAATGGCCTTAGATATCCAGGAAGAAATAGTTTGCTTAAAAATAACCAAACCCAAAGACCTAGGAAGCAAGGAAACAAAAAGTTGTTCTGATTTACAAATGGCATTAATTTTATCTAAATAATATTTGAGTTGTCTATGGGAACCCAAGGTGTGAAGAACCTTCTCACTATCAGGCTGCAGAGAAGAGAAAAAAGTGGGCAAATAAACTGATTGATTAAGACACAACTCATTCTTCACCTTGGGCATAAAAGAAGGATTAGTATAAAAAGACACCCTGTCCGTATGAAAACTTAAAAAAAAATAGAACAGCCATAACAGCCCGCAGCTCTGACACCTGTCTGGCTGAGGTAAGAGCCAACAGAAGAATAGTCTTCCAAGAACAATGCTGCAAAGAAGCTGAAGCTGCAGTCTGAAAAAGAGCCTGAGTCAATTTTTCCAAGACAAAATTAATATCCCAGGAAGAAGGAATAGGCTTCCTGGAAGGCCTAATATGAAGGACACCTTTAAGGAATTATTTGACCTCAAATCTAGAGTACAAAGGAGGAGTCAAAGGCAGACAAGCAGAAATGGCTGACGGGTGAGCTGTAACAGAAGAGTATGCCAATCCAGAAGTGAACAGCTCACATAAATGACACAGAACCAAAGGAGCTTTCACAGAAAGTGGATCCAGGTTACATGCAAGAAACCAAACAGAAAATCTCTTCCATTTAGACAATCCAGGTTACAAGCAAGAAACCAAACAGAACATCTCTTCCATTTAGACAAATACGATTTCCTGGTAGTAGGTTTTCTGGCCTCCTGCAGAACCCAAAACACGTCCTCAGAAAAAAGGTGTCTGAAAGGGATCAAAACCCTATTACCCACAGCATCAGTTCAAGAGTGGACAAGTGGGGATGGATGAGAGACTCTTTGTCTTGTGTGAGCATGTCCAACCTGTGAGGCAACTTGTAATGACTACCCTTGGCTAAATGCAGAAGAAGAGGGAACCAATACTGTCTAGGCCTGAAGGGAGTCACCAATAAGATTTTGGGAGTTTTGTTCTAGCTTGAACAAACCCCTTAGTATGAGAGGAATGAGAAGGAAGGCATAAAAAAATCCCCTTCCAGGAAAAAGAGACAGTGTCCACCTTCAAACCAGAAGACATTGGAATCTGATGCAAAAGACAGGAAGTTGTCTGTTCAGAGAGGAGGCAAAAAGATCTAACTGAAGAGTACTTCACTGGTGGACAATGTCCAGAAACACATCTCTGTGAAGTATCCACTTGTGAGTCTGTGTTATGGACCTGCTCAGAGAGTCTGCCACGGTGTTCTGACCTGAAGGAATATAAACAGCCTGAAGAGTCACCTGGTACTGGAAAGCTAGATCCCAAACTTGAACAGCTAGTCTGAACAAGAGGGAAGACCATGTTCCTCCTTGCTTGTTGATGTACCGCATCATTGTGGTATTGACTGTGAAGATTTTGTGGGTCCCTGGAAGGAGAAGAGAATGGATGACCTGAAGAGCCAGGAGAAGAGCTCTCATCTCTTTGATATTGATTTGGTTCTTCCTTTGACAAAGAAACCCATGGCCCTGAACCTTCAGATGGCTGAAGAAAGCTCCCACTCCACAGCTGTGGCATGCAAAAAGAGTTCTTGAGCAGGGACTGGAGGCTGAAAAGGAAGCCCTGGGTTGAGGGACAGTTGATGAATCCACCACTAAAGCTCTAACTTGAGACAAGGAAGAGTAGGAAATGGGACGTCTAAAGGATGCAAATGTTGAAGCCAGACATACTTTAGGAACCACTGAAGATTTCTCATATGAAGTCTGGCCAGAGGGAAGTACAGGAAGGATTTTTTGAAGCTCACTGTAAACCCTAGGTTTGCAGAAAACAAAATGTATAGTGAAGATGCTGAAACAAAAGATCTGGAGAGGAAGCCTGAATGAGCAGGTTATCCAGATAAGGAAAACTTTGTATTCTCCTTATCCTATAGAAAGTGATCACAGGAGTGAGGTAATTGATGAAGACCCTTGGAGCAGTACAGAGTACAAAGGGCAAAGCAGAGAACTATAAGGAAAAAGAGAAATGTAAAATTGCCCTGAAAAGGGGATAAATATGAATATGGAGGTAAGCATCCCTGAGATCCAGAGAGACTAGGAAAGCCTGAGGAAGAAAAGGAGGCAACAAGGTTTGAAGGAATAACATTCAAAATGAAGAAACCTTCAGAAACGTACTGAGCTGGGACAGATCCAGAATGGGTCTCCAGGTGCCTTCTTTCCTGGGAACCAGAAATATTCTTGAATACAATACTTTTCCTTTTTGAGAAGTCAAAACTGCTTGGATGGTTCCTTGACACAAAAGGCTTTGAAGAACATCTGATAAAAATGGCAGCTGTTCCTGAGGTGGATGAGGAATGTCAAAAAAGGGGTAAGAGACTTTCAAACCATGTAATAGCCCTAACAAATGATGGAAAGAACCCAAGTGAGCTGTAGCTAGTTTGGAAGGGACAGGGAACAAGGGAAACAAAAAATGTTTCATTTCCTGTACAGCTTTACCCTCTTTCTGAATATATGTTAAAAGCTCAGCAGCTGCAGAACCAAAGAGATTTTTATTGTCAAGATGGGCAGCCATCAGCTTGCCATTAATATCATCAGGCAGAGGCTGAAGGCAAAGCCAGGAGTACCTCCTCAACACAGAACCAAAAGCAGCAGCTCTAGATGAAGCATCAGCTGCATCATAACTAAATTTAATAGAATGGCAAGCCACTTGAGAAGAGGACCTTAATGAACAGAGAGAAGGACGCCTTCCCCTAAGAATCAGGAAGATCTGAAATAACCTGAAATGCCTGAGAGAGAAGAGACAAAATATATGCACATATGGGTCTGATAATTGACAGCCCTGAAGGCGGGAGTAGCAACAGTATACCCTTTCTTACCTAACCTCTCCATGGTTCTGCTGTCCTTGTCAGACAGAAGCAGCTTGGTTGAGGGCAAAAGCTTAGATGGTTTATCAGAAGACACAAAAATAACAGAAGGGTCAGCTGAGAGACATTTGTCAAGAAATTTGCCATCATCAGGCACCTTATAAAGCCTATTTTTTAGGAGCAGGGGGCCGGGAATCTGTAGCCTGAGAAGCTTCAGACAAAGTATCCAACAAAGCAGTAAGAACAGGAGGAACAGCAGGAGGCTTGGGAAACTCCTTCCTAAGAAGTTTATACCTCCTTTGAACATCAGAAACCTAGGCACAGTCCCACTTAATAAATTCCATCATACAGGAAACCTCAAAAGGAGAATAGAATCCTCTTTGTCTGAACCATAATTTGACAGACAGGGAATATGAGACATATAGGCCAAAGATCGTTCATCAGAATCTGCTTCCTCATCAGAAGAACCTGCTCCCTAGGCATCCTAAGAGGAGTAAAAGACGAAGTAGAAGCAGGAACAGAGCCACTCTTAGAGGTTTCAAAGACATTAGAGCAATGAACAAACCCTGTATAAAATCCTGCCATTCACGATGAGGATCCTTAGCAGCAGGAGAAATATGCTTAGTCTTTTGCTTCTTTTTCAAAGGGATGTCAGTCTTAAATATTTTTAGGTGGTTCAGATCCCTGCCTACACTCAATAAGTGCCAGGGAGGGTACATGAAGAAAAACTGTTTTCAGACTACAAAGACAGTGGGAGAAAAGGAGCATAAAATGTTTAAATCACAGAAATTAGGATGGAAGCAGGAGGAGGAAAAATGTTGCAGTTGGGACAATAGTTCTGGCAATTAATTGCTGCCCGCTTTGCACCTGGAAGCAATCAAAAGAAGTTGCAAGGTGGACAGAGATAAACAGATGTACCAAAGCAAATAGGTATACCATGAAGCAGTAAGATACCACAACATTCTTAAATCCAGCAAATATGTCCCAGGAACCCAACATGCTCTAGACTTGACCAAACATAAATATGACGGTAGGGGGCAGCACAAGAGAGATTAGTAAGATTAGCTCAAGTCTACAGATAAAAACAGGTCTTAAAAAAACTTAATTTGGGCTCCAATAGGCAAGTCTTCTATGTAAAGGTTAAACTCTCAAAGCTTGAAAATGTATTACTTGGAAAAGAACTCATTGCACAGTATTGGCTTGACAAACACAGATGTGGTTTGAGGCATAAGAGTTTTTATTTAAAAAGAAAGATGACATAATTGCTGCTTAAGAGTACAATCTGTTAAGCACAGCTGCTGTCTAATGGTGCTAAGTATATCTAGAGTATAGCATCCTGTACTGTTTTTATTAGCAGTCTCCTGACAAAGAATTCACTTAATTCACACCACTGCACAACACTGGACAATTGTATGAAATTAACCTCTGCAGCATTCATACCAACGCTGCTTTTAACTTTTTAATAACAGTGTACACAAGTTATATGTCAACTAACTTGCTACCAGTATCCATAAATATAAATCAGTGATTAGGGATGGGTCTTTACTATACTAATTCAAATGTGTATTACTTTAAGCCTTCCTTTACAGTTATCAAGGAAACAAAAAAGTACATGTGCATTGAAGGAAAATGGTCAGCAGATCATTACAGTCTATTTAAAAGAATTGATTTTGTCCTGCATTTATGCATGCTCAGGTAGAACATCAGATATGACACACTGCCAGCAATATCACTGGTTGAACAAATGCTGGCTTTCACTGCAGTTATTTGTAGCATGACAGCTGGAGCAGTCATTCAAAATTAGAAGTTGTCACAACATTGGTGTACAAAAAAGGCAAGTTATGTGTTCTTTAAGGAAAGGTAGCAGCTGGATAAAAATATCTAAACAGAAATTTTACTACGGCTAATAAAATTGTTTTGGTGAGAAAAACCAAAAATGTTACTGCAGATATCCTAGAAATGCACCAGCTTACTTGACCAACATAACCAACACATGTGAAAACCATCAGTAGAAATAACAGCTTCAGTACTAAAGCATTCATAACTGTACATGTAAACTAAAGCAGTTTTTGCCTTATAATGCATGTGGTATATGTATGGCACTAAGCTGTAAAAAACTCCCAAAGTGAACATAATATGCAGGGTGTCTACATATGTTGGGGTTAGGAATAGCTAGTATACTAACACAACAGGCAAAAAGCTACACTTTTGCATGTTTTCTGGTAGCAGTAGTGTGCAAATGCAATCAACTGTTTTTGTCAAATAGTCATACATTAGTAACAGGCATATTCAAGTGAAACTAGCCAACTACTAATCAGAACAGTAAGTAGGTAGCATGGTGGTTCAGTGGCTACATTTTCTGCATCCTACTCCTTTCATGTATAGCTTGTCTCTGTCAAACTGATGACATCATGTTTAGTGGTTGTATTCAAAGAAACAAGGATAACATCATTGTGTTACTACTGTAACTACAAACACATTTTCTTGGCATTGTGAATTGACTATAAGAAGTGTATACAATAGATTTGGATGACATTCCAGCATCATAAGATAATGATACAACCACTGCAAACCCATGTGGAGTTATAGGACACACATACAGATGTTTTACCACATAAAAAGGTAAGCTACTGTTGGCATAGCAATTGATGGTTACTTATAGGTGATGGAGTGCCAGAGACTGGACAGATGCTACTGGGCTTGTAAATGTAAGCTAACAATTAAATGCAAGTATAGATCAATACTCAGTGTTGTCACTGATGGGGATACTCTGTGGAACTCTGTTAGTCATCGCTCACCTGATCCAAGAGAGCAGGAAAGGTATAGCACTCTAGCACATCATGCAACTCCGTCAACAGATCCACCTTCGCTTTTTGTATTCAACTGCCTAGAGAGTGTAAGTGGCAAAATAACATCACTCCTGTAGATCGGTGTGTATATTGCACCTAGTCAGCCACTCTAGCTAGATAGCACGTGCATAAAAGTTATTGAGCACATGCAAGATCAGTGCCATTTTGTATATTCAGCGTGAGTGCTAGCTTGAATGGAGATACATATGTGAGTGTGTTAGAAGTAATGAGTCAGTCAGTAAGTTCATGAAGTTTGAAGTATATGTTCCAGTTCCAGTTACAGCTTCTGTTGTGTTTATGTATAATAAACGACTTGAACCCATATAGTGCCACTGTGTCTCATTTGAATACATGAGAGATGTGACAGCTACCACCAAAATGTCGTACACTATCTGAAACAGTTTAATATCTGAGGTGCAAGAGTGAAGAATATACATGCAAGTTACTACTATTTATAGTGGACTTGAATCAATCTGTTTCAACCTGTTGGACTTTGGATCCAACACCATCCAATTCTAAAACCTTTAGCTCATCTTGGCTCTACCTCCCTTAGCCATAACTCCACACTCTTCCATCAACTCCACAGATTGAGTTTGCTCCATGAAAAAAATATGATACAACATAACCAACTAGTCCCCACCTCAACCACAGATACAAGGAAAACACCCAGGGGAGATGCAAGACTATAGGTGAGCAGAATGAAATACCCCTGTTGTCCAGTCATCACAGAGGGAAGACTTGGAAATCATCAAGAAGGTTGGGGGCAGGACGACGGGAAGGTTGAACCAGATGGAGACAGACAACACAGATCTATAGTTATGGAGAGGACATAACTTTTGTATCCAATGTTTTTTTTTAAACAAGAAACATCTTTATTAAATTATCATGTATGACACAATGTTACATTTATATAAATGAAAATAAACCATACCAACACAATCTCAGTTGCACACATTATAATTACAAACCATGCCAACACAACTGCAGCTGGAAACATTATACATCACTTTTAATATATCCGGTCATTGTCAGTCAGCCATTACATAGCTCATTTAATTCCTGCCTTCTTTTATACCTTTTTCCTCCTCTGAGTGTATTTATCCCACCCTTCCCATTTTGTTTCTATGTAATTTGCTCCTACTCTTTTCTAAAGATCCCAACTGCAGTTGTTTTATCTTTGTTATTATCTTTGTCACTTCTAGTAAAGTTGGTTTAGACTTTGATTTCCATTTTCTTGTAATTGCTTTTTGGCAGCCTTCATAATAAGACTCAGCAAGGCCTTACTATGTCTAGGCAATTCAGATTCTGTATCATAGCTCAAAAAATAATTTCTTTAGTTGCGCCAATATGCTCACCAAGCATCTCTGATAGAGTAGTCTGGAGGGAATCTTTAAAGTCTACCAACTCATTACACTCTCAGAAAATATGTTCCCAGTTACCTCTTTGTTCCCTATCACACCTCCAACATTTGCTGTCTACCTGAGGAAAATTTCTATGGAGTCTACTTGGGGTATAAACATATCTATGTAAATACTTCCACACAAAGATCGTAAATATTCTAGATCTTGTTACATATTTGGGAGACATACATATGTCCCCCTCCCCATTGTTTCTTTGTGAATTGCTTATCTAATCTCTCTTCTCAATCCTTTCTAACCTCCTCTGATTGATTCTTATAGCTATTATGCAATATTTTATATGCTCTAATAATTATTCATATTTTAATGGTAAATTCAGTTCTACATTCTACTAAAATCTCTACCAGTGCTGGTCTTTTGTTTAGACCCCCCCCCCACCTATTTCTTTGTCTTTGCCTATACTCTGATATCAATCATTGATAGAAAAAGCAATCTCTAACCTGCAGCCCAAATAAATTCCTGGTGTCTTACCACTGTATTACCTTTCCCTCTCTAGTTATTTGCTCTTAATACCCTGGTTCTTTTGCAAGTTTTCTCCAATAAATTCCAACCCCTCTGGCCTATTGCCTGTGTAGCTATTTGCACTCTACAATTTTAATACGGTTATTTATTTATTTAATGTATTTATTTATTTATTTCATTTATTAACCAGATAGTGTCTGACTGGACCAAAATCCCGTTTTCAGTGAAGACACTTGGAGAAAAGCACCAAGAAAGATACCATAGATTTTTACATTTGACATATAACTATTACAATTATTACACTGATTAACAGTACATAAAGTAAAAATACAAACAAAAATTCAAATTTCAAGGTTCTTAACATGGTGTCTATTAAAGTAACAATGGTGGTCATATCAAACAAACACTTATATCATACATGTTGGTTAGAAAAAATGTGTTTTTTTTTTGGTCTGGATAACAGTTCACTACTCTTTCTATTTTGTATTTATCTGTGAGACCATTAAAGTTTAGACATTACAGAAAGCATCATTCTTGAGAGAGTATTATACCCACCTTTTATGTATAACAGTTTTTTTTGTTAAATGTCTAGTTTCAGCTTTTGTGCTACATGCAAGTACTGATTGGCATGTTAATCTTTTATACAGTTGTTTATTGTCATCTCCACTACAACATATGTCACATTTTACAGAACTTTCTTGTTTTATTGAAAACCATCAAACAAAAATACACACACACACACACACACACTTGCAAACACACACAGTACCCCCCAAAACCTACTAAGTTAATAATAACACACAAAACTATGTGCATCTTCTAATATTGAAGTTTTACCACCCTAACAGGAACAAATGCTGGGAAAGCACTTAAATGCTTTCAGAAAATATTTTCTCCAAGCCATTTCTCTTTATCACATTGTCTGCTAGAGACATGAAAACCAGACACAAAAATGTTTACTAAAAATGTTTTCATTTACTTGTTTTCTCAGAAAACTTGTAACTAGATTAAGCTAATGGTTTTAACCTACCCCTCCCCCTATGCAAGAATAAGAAAAGGCACACTAATTTTTCTTCTGTCATGCTCTTTTTAAACAGATTTTTTTACATTTCAGTGCCTACATTTCTTAAAAATGAACAAGCAGAAACAAAGAAGGGAGAAAGAAACAAACAAACAAAAAAAGAAGCCAGGAGCACCTATTTACATGTATCCCCATTACACATAAAAATAACTGCAAAAACCTTACTTTATAACATGCAAAGAAAATCATGCACCATTTAAAAAGTACTATTAAGAAAAAAAATTGTTTTACTTACAGTTAACTTTTTCCCTCCTCCTCCCCTCTCCCGAGCATTTTTCTGAACATTAATGACATGAAGTAGGGCATATGCTTTACAGTCCCTTAAAAATTTAACAAAGTCCAAGAAAGTCCAATATTTCCAATTTTTTGTTTTATTCCTTTTCATCTCTTTCTCCCAAAATCTGTCTCCTTCACTTCCAATGTCCTCTCAATTCTTCTAGTCAACTCTTATGCTTTTTCCCCCTCTCTCAAGCATTTTCCATTGAAATACTGGAAAAAGTTTCACTGGTACAGTCACTCTATTACCAGAAGAACAAGGCACTGAACCTTCTTCTGTTTCACAACTCACTTTTTGTTGGACAAGGTTTGTATTTCTTCCTTAGAATTTACTTAATCAGAAAATGATTTTGTTTCTCGAGGGAAAGATATTTTGAAGATAGTTGAGTACAGCAGCTTGAATCTCAAACCTGCTTCTCAACATTCCGTAAATAATGAGATAAAATGTACTCCTATTCTGCCAGATATACGAGTAGTCATTCTCCACACACACTTTGCTGTCTCCCAATTTTAGTATTTTGTCCTTCTGCCACAGTTTTGTCGGAATCAACTCATTCTGCTGGTAAGGCTGGATCTTTACTATTAAAGGTCTAGGCTGTTTTCTCTTAGCCAGGTTTGGAGCATACACATGATGTACCCTTTGATTTAACAATTCCTGTTGTGGAATACCAGTCCAGTTGTTTATTTGTGTTTTTTTCATAAAATATATACATTTTGTTCCTTCCAGCTTCTCGGGTACAGCAGAGAATCCCAAGTTTTCCCTGTGTGCTCTGTTCTCTAATTCTATTATTTTTTGAAACATCTCTTCTTGTGCAGTTTCATATTTTGCCAGCCTTTTCTTCATTTTGACTTTTGAGTTTTGCAGTTTTATCACTTTAACTGAGTATCTGTTTAAAGCTTCTTCCATTTTTCCAGCCTTTTATTGTTTTGAGTTGATATACTCCATCAGTGTTTCATTTATTTCAGCCAGGTCTGTGTGCAGTTGCCATATACTTTCCTCTAGGTTACTGGAAGTCACATCTGAAATTTGTGCTGCTTTTTGCTGAAAAGCTACAGTACTTTTCCAAGTCAGTGTTTTTTCATCACCTTTTGTAGGTGATTTTCTTTCAGGTCCTCTGTATTCCTTATCTGGCATCTAGGAAATACACGTAAAACCCAGGTACTGAAATTTACCCAGACATCTAGGTTCACTGGCTTTCTCTCCTAAGTTTCTGCTTTCACACTGAAAGAGCTAGAATTAAGCTGTTACTGAATGTGCAGCCATCCTGGAAGTCTCCTTTTGTATTCAATGTTGTCTGCTCTGGCTGGATTCAACCTGTGGGAAAGAATCCCCCAGTCATGACAGTTCCTTGAAAGGAATTAAGGAAGGATATTTTTCAACATAGTAGAACCAAAGGAAGCCGTGGGCCATGATTGAATGCCTAGCTTATACTGGGACACAAAGTTATCACGACCAAAACAAGTAGCAGCAGCAGCACAGATATCATCCATGGGAATTCTTGAAAGCAAAGTTGTAAAGGTAGCTACAGCCCTAGCTGAATGACTTTTAGGCTTTTGGGGCAGAGTCATGTCTTTCAGAGAATATGCAAACAAAATACAGTCTGACAGCTACCTGGATAAAGCTACTTTAGACACAGGTGAACTCAGTCTGGATTTTGAGGAGGAGACAACTAACTGGCCAGATTTTCTAAAAGACTTAGTACAGCTAAGGTAAAATCACAGTTGCCTGTGCATGTCCAAACCTTGCAGAAGGTTTTCACCTTTGTTGGAAAAAATGGGAAAGAACACAGGAAGATGAACAGAAATGTGAAGGTTATTCTCAGAAGCTACCTTAGGTAAAAAGGAAGGGTCCAAAAGAAACCCTGTCATTATGGAAAATTAAATAAGGAGGAGAATTATCAAATGCTTGCAAGTCTGAAACCCTTTTGGCCAAGGTAATTGCCACCAAAAACAAGGTTTTCCGAGACAAAAGCTTCAAATGAAAGGAAACTGAAGGCTTTAAAAGGTGGTCAGTAAAAACCTGATGAAAAAAGGCAGATCCCAGAGAGGAACCAAATCACTTACTGGAGGAAAAAGAAGAAAAGTACCTTTCAGAAAAGCCTTGGAAATCTTGAGAGAATACAAGTAGATATCTCTGCCAATATGAAAGTCTGAAATGGCCATTAACTGAACCTTGACAGCACAGAAGCTAGAGCCTGAACCAAACAACTCAGCTAGTAATTCCAAAACCAACTCCAAGGGGGTCAAGTCCCCAAGCTCCACTCATAAAAAACAAATCTCTTCTATGTACTGGTATACACTTTTCCAGTGGATTCTTTCTGAAAAGCTGACAATTTATAAACCATCACCTGCAAAAGCTTGGGATTCTTGGCCATCAAGAGAACTGGAACAACCATTAGGTCAACTTGAGGGACTGGAGATTGGAGGGATCCAGCCTGGCTGGATGAGAGAAAAGAGCTAGACTGGAATCCAACACCCAAGGGAAGTATTTCAGAAGAGGCCACAGGAAGGGAAAGCATACTTAGCAAGGCCAAAAGGGGGAAAGGAGGATCATGGAGGCTCTGCAACAGGCTGCTTTTTGAAGAAACTTCAGTATAAGGGGATAAGGGGGATAAGCATAAAGGAAACCTGGAAGGCAAGCAAATTCAACAGCATCCTTGGGTGCCTGTTGCAGAGGGAGAACAAGGGCATAAACGCTGTTGCACTTGGTGTTGGATGGTGATGCAAACAGGCTGCAACAAAGACTGCCCCAGCACTGAAAAATCCAAGCTGTCACTGCTGGATTTAGGGACCACCGATGGGACAATAAAATGCTCCCTGCTGAGGTTGTCAGCTAGAAGGTTGGACTTCCCCGGGATATGCATTGCCTCCAGAAACCATTGAGAAAAGAATGCCCATTGCCAGACCCGTATGGACTCCCAACAAAGAGGGTAAGAATATGTTCATCCAGTATGTTGAAGTACCACACAACTGACATGTTGTCCATCTATACTGCAATCACACCTCTAGGGGAGAACGTCCTGAATATCCTGCAATACTGAGAAGACCGCTCTCATCTCCAGAACATTGATGTGAACATGAGCCTCTGTGTAAGACCAGGAGCCTTGAACAGTCCTCCCTTTGAAATGCCCTCCCATCCCAGGAGGGAGGTTCTATGGTGACAGTGGCCAAAGGAGAATAAATTACAAACAGTCTCCCTTGTAGTACCAATGGAGACTACAATCACTACTGCATCTGCTCGTGACACACACTACTCAGTCATTCTAGGAAACCCAGTGGATGTGCAAGAAGGGACCAATGCATGGCGCTCATGTGATACCTGGCTAGAAGGACCAGTCTCATCAACACTGCACTATAACCCAAAACTTGTAGAAGTTCATGAGCTGGCTGTTTGGGAACAGCAAGCACTGACAGGGCCTTAGCTCAAATACTGAAAACTCTGGAGCTTGAGAGCCTGGCAATCTGAAGGAATGTGTCCAGATGGCATCCTATGAACACTAAGACTTGTATGGCTGATGCCTAAACTGTTGCAGAGTTGGAACAAGGAACCCCTGTCTGAGATCAATGATGCCTTTGTGGGGACAGTAAGGAGCCAATTGTCCAGTTATGGGATGACCTGAAATCTCTGCAGTTGAAGCGAGGCTGCAACCACTGCCATGCATTTGGTAGACAGATGGGGAGCTGTGATGAGACCAAATGACATACCTCTGAACGGATACTGATACTGATTGGGTCTCAGCCAGGAGTGAAGGAACCCCCAAGAATGCTGATCTATCCTTGAGGTCTACTGAGCACATCCAATCATCCTTCCTCAGAAGAGATATATGGACTGTATCATGACCATCTGGAACTTTGTCTTTTTGATGAACTGTTTCAGCTTGCTCAGGTCCAAGATTGGTCTGGGGTTCTAAATCCTCATTGGTATTAAAATGAATCAGGAATAGACCCTGGATCCTAACTGGTCTGGTAGAACCTCTTGGATTGACTCAATTTGCAAACAACTTTTGGATCTCTGCCACTGTAAAACGTCTCTGACAGGGGTGGAACATCAGGGAGATATTTTGGGAGACCTTTTGGAAATTATACAAAGGGGATAACACAACCTCTGGACATGACTCTCAACACGTACGTGTCTGAGGTGATGGCCTCCCAACTTTGTGGTGGAGAGCTAAATGACGCCTGACTATTTCCAGAGGCAAGCAGCCGAGCAACCCTTCAGGACTGTTAAAAAGGCCAGCCAGAAAAAGCCTCTGAATCTGCAGATCACCTCTGCCCATAGGGTGGCATCTGTTATGATCCTTCCACTGCCCTCATGAGGAACCTTCCAGAGCAGAGTCCTGGGAAGAGAACTGCAACTTCTGGAAGAAGAATCATTTACCCCCTTCTGATTCCTAGAGAAGGATCACTGTGGGGTAGAAAAACAAACTCTGACAGCAGACAGTGTCTTTCCAACTTGTTGTCTCATTGTCAAGGTCCTTAACCTAGGGTCAAATCAAAGAGGAACCATCAAAAGGGGACTTGATGAAGGACACTTTGAAGCAGTCTGCAAAGTTGCACAGCAGCATCTAGGCATACCACCTCAAAACAATACCAGAACCTACCGCTCTGCATGCTCCATTAGCCATGTTTGAAATGAGTCTCTTAGAAACATTGGTGATGGAAGTAAAGGTGGACAAAAGTTTCTGAAGACTGCTGTGTCTTGAGGGTGCTTGACACTTCTGAGATAAGATTTCAATGAACCCTTTGTTCAGTGTGATAAGTAATCAAGAGCTTTCAAAGTAAAGGTGGATGAGGCACAGGATCGCTTCCCTATTTGATCCAGTGGCAGACTCCCAGTCTGGGAGGTGAATCGAGGTGTTGCCTTCAGAAATCTCCTTACTGGTGGCTGCCAACACCACAGTGGCATTGGCGGCCAGACTCTTGCTCCAATAAGAACTTTAGCCCAGCTTCTGAGGGGATTGGTTCTATTCTGTCAGGCTCCTTCCTTGCCCTCTGGGACACCAAGTTTATGACGGCATCTGGAGGGGGCACCACCCAGGGTGTGGATGGGCCTATGCCAAAGGCCTCCACAAAAACAGACTCCTCTGGGAAAAGGAGCTTCATTGTTCCAGGCCCCCACTGACAAAGCAGCTCCAATAATTCAACAAAAGAGGTGTCATTGCACCGGAACTTGAGGGAGGCCTCTCCTTCCCTGAGGTCCGCATCTTTGGTAAGTGAAACCTCCAGAGAATCCAAGTGCTTCTTCCTGCACTTTCACTTCCCCAAAATCTCCTGCTCTGATGAAGATGGAGAAGAGGGGAAAGAATGGGATAACCCATCCAAGGGGGCAGCCTGGAGACTAGCTGACATAGGCTGTTCAGGAGCAGCCTGATGACTATTTCAAGGAACAGATGGAAAATGGGAGGGGTTATTGGTGAAGACATCTGACCCTTCTCTCCAATAAATAAAATCCTCTCCACAATGTTGAAGGCCGAGGCTGAAGAACTCCTCTCGGATCTGAGCATTCTGGGACCCAAAGGCACCAAAGACAACCCAAAACCCGAAAGCCCTGCACCCACACCTAATGTTCAGACTGGAACCAATCTAAGGTGGAAGATCTGAGAGGGAGTGACAAACCCAGGAGAGGAACTGTTGATCCTGATTCCTGAAACTCCATCCTCAATGCCATGGCTCCAAGGTGCCACTGGCTCCTAAACAAATCTGGGTTTAAGCTACTAAGGAACATGATGGATACAAAGACCACCAGGCTGTCGGATCTAATCCAGAGGGTGGAAACTCCACCGTCCCTAAAGACCTCTGATCTGATCTGAAGTGGCTGAGGGAAGGAAAGCTGAAAGATGGTGCTGCTGGTCTTGCATTCTGTGTTGGACCCATGAGGATAAACCCAAATTGCATCTCTGCCTGCAAAAAGGACAACATCAGCTGCTCCAATTCTGACCATTTGATACTGCTCCTTGACCTGATGCCCTGAGAGAGAGAGAGAGAGGCCACTGAGGATGGCTTCAAGGGTTGATGCAAAGATGACACCTTCTGTTGCATTTAAGCCAGAAAAGCTCTGAATTGGGCTGGAGATGGGGAGGATTCTGGTGGGAAAGAAGGAGTACAAGGAGAAAAGGGAGATGCTATCTTGTCCAAAGGTGCCCCTCTTACCAAAGAAGAACTGGGTATGCTTAGGACCGGAGAAGCTTTCCAAGAACCTTTCGGCACCAAAGGTGAGAGGCTCCAAGATGTCATAGCTGAAGACGGTGCAGAAGTACCTGGGAAGGCTGTAAGCAGAGGGACTTTTAGACTCAGGGAACCCAAAGAAGCTGTTCCCGAGGTGGAAGATGAGGAAGAGCTCTTTACGCTTGTGGCTTGAGTCCTGTGGCAGAAGCTCCTAAGATGATGTCTTGGGATATGTGGAGATGCCTTAAAAACAGAAGAACTGGATGGCAAAAGCCCCTAAAGGACAAGCTTGGCCTTGTGCTCATTAAGGGCATGAGTGCAAAAGCTCTCATAAACAGAACAACCAGAGTCAAAATGCCCTGGACCAATGCAATAAAAGCACTCGAAGTGTGCATCCTGTAAGGGCTATTTGTGCACACAGTACATGCACTTCCTAAACACCTTGTCCACAGAAATACCCAAACACACACACACACACACACACACACACACACACACACACACACACACACACACACAGAAGAGCACTCTACAACAGGGGAAAAGGGTGGGAAGGGTAACGTGGAAAAAGGATCTTATTAACTAACCTAGAAAAATCACCTCAGACTACCTAAAATTTATCTACAACTAACTTGAAGGCGTAGCACTAAAATAAAGGGTACAGGTAAGGGAAATATCATTCCTAGCAAGAATGTCCAGAAAACCATGAAACACCATGCGAAACCAAGGAACAAGCTATAGACCATAAATGGCAGCAAACTAGATCTTGGGAGGAGCAGAGAGTTATAGCTAAGGGAGGCAGAACCATGATGAGCTAAAGGCTTTACAATCACCCGGTGACAGATCTGAGACAGATCCAAAATCACAGAGGTTGAATCCAGACTGAGCAGACAACATCAGATCTTTAGTTTTATCCAAATAATATCTGAGCTGCTATGCAAATCCAAAGTGTGACGAACCTTCTCTCTGGTAGACTGCAGAGAAGGAAAAAAGGAGGGAAGATGAACAGACTGATTAAGGGACAACTCACTGAACACCTTGGGCATAAAAGAAGGATTATGGCAAAGAGAGACCTTGCCTCAGAAGAAAACTGAGAAAGGAGGAATGGCCATGACAGCCTGAATTTCAGCCACTCTTTTGGCTGAAGTGACAGCCAAAAGAAGAAAAGTCTTCCAAGTACAATGTTGTAAGGAAGCTGGAGAGGCGGGCTCAAAAGGAGCCTGAGTACAAAACTGAGGCTGCAGGAAGGTGGACAAGGCTTCCTGGGAGACCTAATATGAAGGATGTTTTTAAGAAATTGCTTGACCTCAAATCTTTCTGTTTGTCTGCAATCTTGCAAACAAGCAGAAATTGTTGACAGGTGAGCTTTAGCTGAAGAATATGCCAACCCAGCATGGCACAGATCAAACAAATAAGAGAAAATCAGAGGAATCTCCATTTTTTTAATTTCTCCAAATCTTTTTGGGTTTCTAATAGCATGATGGGAATGGACTCCATTCCTAAGTCAAACTACAATTAAAGTTCATGAAATTAGTATTGTTTCAGTCATTGAAATCAGCCAAAAGTACTCTTTGCAGCACCCGCAATGTACCCAGTAATGACTCCTTCTGTAATTCGTACGGAGTTACATGTATTGGTAGCATATCTAAATATGATTATAGACTCTGTTTTATACTTGTTTTATACTGTTGATCCTACTACGATTGGAACTAGCTGGGTATCTTTCTTCCACGTTGCTCTCGTTTCTGCTTGCAAATCCCGATATTTTATTACTTTGTCTCTCTCTGTGCGCAGGACACTATAGTCACTGGGTATCACAATTTCAATGATCACTGCTACATTTGTCTTCTTTTCTTGGACCACTACATCCATTTTGCTAGCATCTATCTTTTGAACAGTTGGTAATGGATGATCCCATGTGATGTAAACTTCATCATTTTCTATGATGCTTTGTGACTCATGTTTCCAGTGTTTTTCAGCCATTTCAACACCATAATGTTTACACAATCCCCAGTGCAGCAGTCTTACCACATTATTATGCCTTTCAGTATATAGTCCTTCTGCCATTAGAATGTCGCAACCAGCATGAGGTGTGCAACTGTTTCCAATTCTGCTTTACAAAACCTACTTTTGTCTGTTTCTCCCACATGCTCAATGGACTTTGTAAATCAACGTGTATGTAGCCCACTATCTTAGGCAGCCAACATTAACCTTTCATCTCTTGGTTTAAATTTACCTCTCATTAACCATTCCTGCAATTGCTCCTAATCAACATGATGTTCTTCCAGAAGTTTTCTATACTTGCAACTATATTTATGCTTTTTTTTTGCCTTCTCATCTGGTCCCTCACCTTATATTCTCTCTTTTGTTTTTTGGCACATTCAGCTGCTGCCTGATATTTATCTACTTCTGGTTTGATTTCCATTCCTGCTTGACGCCAATATGTTTCTGCTAGATTAAGCAGAGAAGTCATCTCAGATTTATTCTCCTCATGTTTCAAAACTTTCACTACATTTGGGTCTTGTGAGGTCAGCAGATATGTATGAAGTCCTACAATTGCAGATCTATACATATAATCAGTTTCAAGGAGGCCCATCCCTTCTTCAGAACCGGGACTATATAATCTTATATCATTTGGTAAGCATGAAGCATCCTTTTTGTTTTCCTATCTAATCTATCCAGCACCTTTTGGGGCCACTCTATCACTCCAAAATTGTAGGTTAGGACAGGAAGAGCAAACTGAGTTATAGTTTGGATTTTGTTCCTAGATGTCAGTGCTGTTTTCAGGATTAATTTAAGTCTTCTGAAGTACTCCTTACTAAGTATTATTCACATTTGTTCTTGTTTTATTGCTCATCCTTCATCAATTCCCAAATATTTATACACTCCCTCTTGCTCAAGTTCTTTTATATCACATTATTGTCCCAAATTGATGTTTTCCTGGTGCTGCAGTTTTCCTGCTTTAAAGGTTGCTTTTGCATATTTATTAAGACCAAATGGCATTCGTATATCATCTGAAAAAGTTTTGATAACTTGCAGATGTGCTTTCAGTTCCTCATCTTATGAGCTATACAGTTTCAAATCGTCGACAAAAAGAAGATGAGAAGCCTTTGCACTTTGTTGTTTTCTAGCAGCCAAATTAAAGCCATGACCTAAGCTATTAAGCAGACAGCTTAATGAGTTAAGGGCAAGGCAGAATAGCAGCAGTGACAGAGAGTCACCCTGGAATATCCCCCTTTGAATTTTTATCCCTGGAATAATAAGTTGTCCTTTATCATGTCTTAATTGCATTGTGGTCTGCCACTGTTTCACGGTCATTGTAATGTAGTTGATCAGTGTATGATGTATACATTTTTAAGCACTCTTTTATCCATGAATGTGGGATACTATCAAATGCTTTTTTATAGTCAATCCATGCCATACTTAGATTATTCCCCTTTTTACAGTTTTCTACTATAACTTTAACAGCAAATGATCCATTGTTCAATATGATTTTCCTTTATTGCCCTTTTGTTCTACTGCTATAATTGAGTTTTCTTCTAAATGTTTATAAACTCTGTCAGCATCAGTTCTAGTGTATAGTTTATACGTCGTCGGAAGGCAAGTTGTTGGTCTATAATTCTTAGGGTAGCTTGCAGGCTCACTCTTAAGCAGAAGCATTGTTCTTCCTGTTAGCCAGGCTGGTGTCTGTTTGGGGTGTGCATATAAATAATTCTTACTCATGGCTAAATCTTTGTGCAAAGATGTTAATACTTTTAACCAAAAGGTAGGTACTGCATCTGGACCTGGGGTTTTCCAATTAGAGGCTTTTCTTAACTTTGTTTCAGTCTCTCTGGCTGCTGCTTCATCTCATTTCATATCCTGCACCTTTAAACTTCTTACTCTTTCTTTAACTTCTATCAATTTAGCATCTTATTCCACAGGATCTTTATAGATACTTCTTCAAAATCTATTTCCTCTTTTTTTGGCAGTCTTTCAATTCCTATTACCTTGTGTCCCAATTCTCCCTAAAACTTTTTGGGTCATTAATAAATTGCCTATTTTGTACTTTTCCTTTATATTTATCTGTGTATCTTTAAGTTTTTCTGCCTGTGCTGAAACTTTTAGTTTATTTGTGATAGTGCATGATAGAGCCTGGTCTTTTCTAATACTGCATATTGCTTTTATTACCTCTATCTTTCTTAGTATTTTTGCTGATCTATTCCCTCTTCTATAATCTTCCAACAGTGACACTTCTTGTCTTAATTGCTTTATAGTGTTCTCTATTCGATACTTCCATGATGGTATTCGATTTCTCCCCTTCTTTTCCCTTTCTACCCTGTGTTCTTGTAGTAGAACTTTATCAGTTATTAATTTAGCAGCACAGTAATATATCCTGTTTACTTATTGTTATATTGCATGGATCTCTATGGACAGTCCTAATTACTGCATTCATTTGTTTTATTATACTTCTGACTTTTCTTCTACAGTCTATTTCTTTCATTTATCTTAATGTATCTATCAATGTCTATTAAATCAAGCAACTCTTCTCAACTCATTTTCTTCCAAACTGAGGGCACATCCCTTGATTTCAATTTCCTGTGGGCATTCTATAGAAAGTTCTACAGTATCTTCCTGTGGCACCTTCTATTCAATTTCATCCTGTGCCATCCATTGCTCTGCCATATGGGAACTCACTGGCTTATCACTCCTAAACATTGACTGCATCATAGTTTCCTGTTCCTTTCCTTGCTGTCTAGCTTCAAATGAACATTTATACTGGTTTCCTGTGGAAAGCTCCAAAATATCTTGATATGGCACCTGACCAGTGGCTTCCTGTTCCACTGGTTTCCTCTTAATTTGGAGATCCATTGCTCTTTCATGCTGTGGTGCTTTCTGCATTTGATTTTCTAAACTGAATCCTTCACTTTGCAAGTACTCCATAACCTCAGTTTCTACTTCTTCAACTTCTCCATTACTGATCTCCTTTTCTACCTTTCCTCTTTCTCTTGCTACTTTTTGTATTCTAAAGTTTTCCATGTCCAGACTCCTTTGCCTGTATTTCTCTTTAAACATCTTTGGTGCTGGTCTTTTTGTACTGGTTAGTTTTGCTTTCTACTTTGCATAAATATTACACCATATTAAATCTCTTTTTCTTTCCCATGCTCATATTTCTTCTTCAGATGTCTCCTGATCTTCCTGCTTCTCCTTACTTTGGGGACTCACTCCATCATGCTGTGATGTAACCTGTGTTAGACCTTCTACACCAAATCCTTTACTTTGCAGGCACTCTATAACTTCAGTTTCCATACAGGGGATTCTGATGGTGAGAGAAGCACCAGACAGAAAACCACTTCCATTTGGACATATAGAATTTCCTGGTACTGAGTTTCCTGACCTCCTGCAGAACCCGAAGTATGTTCTCAGAAAAGAGGTGCCTGAAAGGGATCAAAACCCCATCACCCACAGTGTCAGTTGAAGAGTGGACAAGTCAGGATGGATAAGAGAACCCTTGTATAGTGTGCGAAGATCCACTAGTGAAGCAACTTGTGTGGTGACTGCCCCTGGTCAAGTAAGAAAGAAGGGGGACAATGTCGTTCTGGCCAAAAGGGAGTCACTAGCAAGATTTTGGGAGAGTCCTGCCTAATCTTGTGCAGAACTAGTGGTAACAGTCAAAAGGGAGTGGGGGTGTAAAGAAACATCCCTGTCCAAGGAAAAGACAGGGCGTCCACTTTCCAAGCTCAAGAACTTGGGACTCTGGAAAAGAATAAAGGAAGTTGTCTGTTCAGAGAGAAGGCAAAAAGATCTATCCAAGGAATATCCCACTGATGGCAATGTCCAGGAACACATCTCCATGAAGCATTCATTCGTGATCTTGTGTGCTGGACCTGCTCAAAGACTCTTCCACTACATTGTGCCCTGAGGGAATGTAGACTGTCTGAAGATAGCTATCTGATAATGGATAGCTAGACTACAGACCTAAAGAACTAGTCTGCAAAGAAGGAAAGAAGATAAGATCTCTTGTAAACACCCCCCCTCCCCCGCGGCTTGCTGAAATACCACATCACTGTGGTTTTGTCCATGAACACTGAGGGGCCCAGGATGAAAGAGTGAAAGACTTCATCCCCTTTACATTGATGTGGTTTGATCTCTGATGAGGAAGCCAGAAACCTTGAACCTTTATGGGGGCCAAAGGAAGCACCCCATCCCCTGTCCGAGGCATCTGTAAAGAGCTCCTGAGTAGGAACTGCAGCCTGAAAAGGGTTGAGAGAAAGTTGATTAATCCACCACTGAAGCTTAAGCTTGAGACAGGGAAGAAAAGGCACCAGGAACTCCAGGTGTGGCAATGTTGAAGCCACACCAATTGAAGGTTCAACTTAAGCCATGAACCAGAGAACCCTGAGAAATTCCCTAGTTCAGACTGTCTAATCGGTTGGTTCTTTGAACATGTCTGAAAGCTTTATAGACACAATACATTATAAAGTTCTCTCCTCTGTTTTTTTCTGTTTGGATTAGAAAACTAGAAGCCTGACAGACTGATGTAAATGTAGGTACTATCCAGGGAATAAAGGAAAGATTTGTTTTTAAAGATATTCTTTCCTTACATAGTATTGCATATGGCTCTTCATATATTAAAGGTCTGCAGTTCAGATGTTCTTCTAGTTGAGGTAACTGCAAACAAAAACACAGTCTTCTGAAATAAAACTGGAGGTTAATCGAAAAGATGTGCTCAAAGGAGAAGAGGTTAATTCCACGATTACAAAAGTCAGGTCTGAGACTGAAAACATCAGATGTTCTTGGCAGTATCAAGTGAATAGCATCCTTCAAAAACTACTGGGATACTATGCAGCTAACCGAGACTTCAGCAGTTGTACTTCTGTAAAGGAGTATGCCGAACCTTTGTCAAAAGAACAATGCAAGATGCTGCATCAGTTGAAAATCTTTATCTACATTAACTATATCCATTCAGTTGCTAATAGAACTAGATATGACTTTAGGTTGTTTGGTCTTTTTCGTTTTCTATGAAGAGGTGACACCTCATTACGAAAAATTATCTGTCAGAAACTAACCTGAAATCTTTTAAGATGTCAAGAAGGCAGGCCTGAGATTTGGATGCAACA
>NC_056731.1:216229120-216236620 GCF_019279795.1 Protopterus annectens
ATGTATATAGGGTCCCTATTAGATCGACGAAAAATCAAAATCAAAATCTCGAACAGCTTAGCAGTCGAAAATGCCGATCTTTGTAATCGCTATTGTGAGATCGAGGTACAGTGAAGATCGGAAAATTTGCCCTTTCCTCACTGTAGTGCACTCTTGGAGTTGGAATATATATTTAGCAGGGGGTGTGGGGGGTGATTTTGATTTCCTGCATGTCCTCTCATATGAGTATTCGAGATTTTGTAGTTTCATCTATAAATATAGACCCTACATATATCATGAGAGTAAGCTTTTTTCTCCTTTTTTACAATTAACAATATACTTTTCTATTACAGATGTCTGTGGAAATACATAAAGGAAGCCTCGATTCTCAAAGCTTGTGACCACTGACACAGTGGGATAAAGACCGAACTACAGCACAGGTGATCAGAGGTTGAGCGTGGGCAACTTGACAGTGCAAATAAGGAAGATAGGTGCCCCCACCCTTAGGAGAGGGGCAGGTTAGTGCACGCATGGGAATCATGCCTTATGTTTTTGCATGATCTCCACATCTGCATTTCAACTGCTAGTCTAACTCATGCATGTACATGTGCACACACACGCATATGCACATGCATACACGCACATGTACACAGCACAAAGATGGCAAGAATAATGAAGGTAAAGCAGCAAACTCCATGAGATATATAACTTTTACTGCATGGTGAAACAGAAGCTGCACTTACTTATTATTTCTGATTTTGACAATACTGAAAAGTCTAAGTGGGCTCTACATTCATGAGTTTAGGATGGTTATTCCCATAAAGAGAAATCTGCAAAATTTAAAATGATATGACCAAGACAGAAAGCTGCATTTTTCCCAAGCCACAGTTCAAAATAACATGAATGAACAGCAGCACTACAAGCAGTACAAAATGGTCTTATTTATTTAGAATAAAAAATTCAAGATGAAACACAAGAAAGTCTTGTAATACGGATAAATACAATCCAAACAGATAAACAATTAGCTAGTACAGAAAATCTGATTACAATAAGTGTACTATCTGCTGCCACCTGCAGTTCAACCTAATGTTCCATAATACCCGTATACATGGATGCACACACGCACACAAAGCAGCATTATAATATGTTGGGAAAAAAATGTCAGCTCAGAATATCATTTCCTCCCCCAACCATATATTAAGTGCAGTTTCCTCCCTTTCCCAAAATGGTGTGACTGGGAGGTGTGATTTACCCTCCTCAAAACTCCTTAACAGAATTTATAAGGAAAGTGATCAAAACAGCAGATGAAAGATGATTGGATTTTATGATCCTGACTTTTCATTTAGCAACGTATTAGCATATACTCATATGTTTATGTAAATACATGCATACACATGAATGCACACACAAAAAGAAAAAAACATACAAGTATGTACACATTCATTCTTCAATAACCCAGTTAATCCATTTCAGGATTATGGGAGAGCTACAGTTTATCCAAGAACAGCAGCTAATCCTAATCGTAGGATTCACACCCATGACCGCTCACACATGACATATACACATAGTCCACATAAACGAGCTCCAATTATTAAAAGTCTAAAACTCTCTGTTAATGTGTTTTGAATACTTGTTTGTTAATAGCAAATTTAGGGGACCACTAATTCGCTTACAAAACATCTTTTGGACAAAGAAAGAAAAAATACCTGATGAAACCCCACGTAGATAAAAGGAAGGGTGTGTAAACTTTACAAAGAATGCATTTCAGCTGAGAATCAAACTGCATGCATGCCCACACACGCAGAATTTGTATCAAATGTATATATCCATAGACCCACTTAGGCACACAAGTAAACACCTCTCAAACCACCACAGCTAATGAATTCAGTCCATCAGCACGGAATACTACAATTTAAATGCATTTTCATGCCTTCTTTATCTATGCCACTGTACTATCTGCCATTTGAAGTTAAGACAGCTTCAGTCTAATAGAAGATACCTTTCTATAGAAATCTGATGAACACTAATCACAACACCTGTCAGCATATGCCCTCTCACAGTACTTTACTGTCTGCATTTCAAATCTCTCCACTTATTTCGCTACTGCATTTATCTGGTGAATTACTGCCTCAGTTTGAACTCTTATCTATAAAAACAGTCTCAATGAATTCTATCCTCAGAGAATGAACTAACAACAATGCACCTCTGAACTGTGCTGATCCCCACTCAGTACAACATATTATTCACTTTTCATACATATACACAACTGCACATGCATATGGAAGTATATATATATATATATATATATATATATATATATATATATATATATATATATAAAATGTGTATGTGTGTGTTTGTGTGTATTTAATACACACACACATTTTATATATAGATATAGATTAGATATTGATATATAAATATACATACACATTTATATGTGTGCACTCATATTCACACACACACACACACACACACACACACACACACACACACACACACACACACACACACACACACACACACACATATAATAATAAACTGCATATCATGGATCTGAAAAAGTGTGTCAACTTTGATAGTGAGCCCTGCCACAAGACTATACACTAAAGTAGAAATAAAAAGAAATGTTGCCACATATGTGTATCTCTACATATGCATGTTGTAAGGTAAAGGAAAAACAATATAACCCATTTTAAGGGGACCGTATGATCTGTGCTGAAGCATAATTAGAAAAGCAAATTGCTAGTCATTTTTTCACTGTACTCTTATTAGAAGATTTCTTCAGAAGCAATGAGGACTGACATAAGCAAATTTCCAATAAAATTAGTAAAGATGGATGTTTGGAGTTAAAGGTGGCACATATTTCAGATGTCCTGAATAAGAAAGGTGTTATGGGAAATAAGAAGAGCAAGCCTTTCAACCTTCTATTACAAACATATGTGGCAGCATGATAAACAGGCAAAAAGTGTGTGCTACATATTTTAAACAAAGACTAGAAATTCAAAGCACAGAAGACTTCGAAGGAAAAATGTTTCTGAACGCTGACATTTATAAAGCATCACACAATACTAACAATTTGTATGAAGTGCCATGCAGTGTAGAATATTGTTTTCTCTTTGTTAGAAGCCAAGTGGGAGCAACAGCTCACTGCAGGACAGTTGAAAGGTCAGCTGATTATCCCACTTGGATATTCTCTGTAAACAAACAAATACAATTCCAACAGCTTATGTAAAAGCAGCTGCTGTCTCACTGCATGCCAGTAAAAGGGTTGCTAGAACACCAATGTTTGCTGGTAAGGTCATAGTAAATGTGCTGAAGGTTGAAACACTGAAGTAGCAAAAACACTTAACTGACTGAAAATTACCATATTTTTGAAGTCCAGTGGATCATAGCTACTCTCCTTAAAAACTTTGCAGCTTTCAAAAAACTCTTCATTCATCTGGCAAACTTGATCACTCAGCACCTTTCCTTTGCTCCCACCAAACTCCAATTTTTCCATTTTCTGAAACTCTACCATGGTAACAAATAAATCCTAAAAACAAGTACATATTAAAAGCAAAAGTTAAGAACTGGCAACAAAATTTAACAATAAAGCAAATAAATTCATCAGCAAAGAACAATGACAAAAATACTGCTAGTTTGATAAGCAATATGCCCAAGGCACAAAACTTTCAATGAAGCTTAATTTACACAAATTGTTTGTTCACAGAATGATTTCCTCTCTAAAAGTTCATAAATTATGTATGCTGGACAAAGAACCAGAGCATGTAAAAGTATGACCAGGTTAGAAGACAAGTCAGTCAATACTAAAGCTATGTAACATTTAAGAAATGTAATAAAAATGAAACTGCAAATTATTAGAATACAATGTGAAATCTAACGCTGACAGGTACAATGACTAAACAAGATGTCACTTGGCTAAAGGAAATATTCCCTGACCATCTCCCAAACTGAAATTTTATAAAGCATAGACATTACAGTATATAACAAGTCCACAGGGTCCACCTAGTCAACAAAGTTCAATCAATCTGTGACTTTTTTTTTCTAGAAAGCTGCTAACATCATGTACAATAACATTAACATTTACTGGATTCAATGAACTCTAGTAAGCATACAGTTTATAGAGCTGAAATGGTGGCTTGCAAATTTCACTGTGTACCACTAAGTTTACACATCTACGTAGGGAATAAAAAAACATGCATAGTGGTTGAAATAAATGAGCAAAGAGAAGGAACTTCTTGCAGTGATGGTTCCCTACAGTATGTAGATGCAACTCATATTATGTCGTGGTGGTACGGCGGTAGCATTGTTACCTCACAGCAAGAGGTTCTCCTGTTCAATTCTCGGCGTTGCTTGGGAGTGCCTTCTATGTGGAGTCTGCATGTCCTCCCCACGGTTGGGTAGCATTCGAAAGACATGCGTGTGTAAATGGGCGTGCCTTCGTTGAAGGTTGGGCGTCAAGCTGGCACCTCGGTGTTTCGTAAAAATTTACTGCCAATCATTAGCGGACCGGAGTTCTGCTGTGGCGACCCCTTACCGGGAAAAAGCCGAAAGATAAACAACATTTCCTGGCATCTGACCAAAAGTTACTCCTGCTCGCTATCAGTAATGATAATGGTTAAATGCACTTTGTGAACACTCCTGCACATAACCCTAAAACTCCCTCCCTAAACTTAAAAGTCTAACCCAAACTCAAAAAGTACCTTTTAATATAGCAAGGTGACTTTTCTACCTACAGAGCTCAAGCCTCCCATTTTACCTCAGAAGTGGCACTGTGCTCCATTTGGGTGTAACTTGTTGTTATGCTACTTCCACATGGCCATTAGCTGCATGTTGTAAGTAACCATGGCACTTCCTACTTCCATAACATTTCAAGACCTGCATAGTGAATCTCTCCATTGCTTCTTTATTTGCCTGAAGAGTAATTCATAAACTAAAAAAAAATACAGAATTTCACTAATGTGTGACAATGAGATTTGGTATTTCTTTTAAGGTTACTATAATGGATGTAGAGTACTATAGCTTACTTCCACTCGGTTCTGATTTGTAAGCACAGCAATCAATATTCTCCCCAGGTAATACATCTCTAACAAGCATGCGGCATAGCATCTTTAATAGTAATGAAGCATTAAGGATGAAAAATCATTAGCCTAGAGGTTTATACATATGGTTGCATACAAACGTATAACAAAAGTAACAGAATCTTCTGCAGTAAGTTAAAAGCCGAGATGCATAGACGGTACATAGTAATGTGCAAAACAGAGTGGGTCGTGGAATCCTGTAGAGAGGCACAAATAGTGTGGCTGTAGTAGGGTAAAAATAGCACAGTATGCAGTGCATGCAAATGACTGCATAATGATGAGAAAAAAGTTTTTTGATGCAAATGAAGCACAGCAATTATGCAAATTACTGGAAACATAGCAGAGTGAATCAGAGATACACAAAATCAAGTGTGGCATAGAATGACTCAGAACACCGATGGCTGATGGTATACAATGTTTGTGTTATCGGCAGCTAGAGCCAAACAGTGCGTTAATGGCTACTCTCACAACCAGCGACTGCAGCCTGACATGCTGCAGCCCTTTATACCATGGCAGATGCTACCATCAGTGCCCGACCTACCAGTCACCTGACCAACAGATCATGGGCAGTATCGATATGAATGAACTGTGAGACCACTCAACAGCTTGTCAATATGTCATCCACAAGCAGAAGCAAGGTGGATGCAAGGATTACCAATCCCTGCAAACACTACAGGATGTGTAGCCTTAATCATATTAGCTACACTGACCTTTCTGTGACCTATGGGGGACACGCCAGGAATATCGCAAATATTAGCTTTGCATATCCTGGACAAGTTCATCAATCTTATGCTGCATCATGTGGAGAAGAATGCCATCGAGTGGGTATTTTACAGTGTATCCTGTCCCCTGTGGTTCTGGGAGCCACTGATTGCTCATAGACTGCTATCAAGACTCCATCTGGCCCACAGGATGTGAGAAATATCAACATAAACTTTTACTGTGTCAACTACTAGGTGGCGTGCAGTGGCAAGGGTATCATCTACAATTTTTCTGTGAGCCACCCAAGCAGTTCCCATCATTCACATATCTGACTTAAACCAATGGCTCACACAGGGGGAATTCCCACAGGGTCATCTATCTACTAGGTGCACAAGTTGGTAGGTATAGAAGCCAGTATTTATAATTATCATGTAATCAGGCAGAAGTCTACATATAATGGTGTCACTGTTGTCTGTCGCAGGTGATGCTGAATGCATGCTGGAACCATAGATGATGACCCCATGTCTGCAACCTAAAGATCATAGCAAAAATGGCATACAACAATACCTATGTAGAAATTCAGATTGTGGCTGAATGCATTTTTTTAGCAAGCTGGAGACAGATTTCCACTGATTTCAATTAAAGTATAAACAAAAAAACACAGAGAGGACATGTAGACTCTGCAAAGAAGGCAATCCAGCTGGGAATCGAAGCGAAGATCCTTTTGCTGTGAGGTGACAATGTTAACCACTGCACCGCCCATATATATTTGTCCCTGAAAACAAAAAGACCAAGACGATATCACTGAATGTTTCCCCTATAACTGACAATTTACCCAGGGAAAGGAAGTGGACAGCCAACAATCTCAAGAAACCACACAGAAGTACTCCAAACCCACATAAGTGGGGAGGGGGGGTTTGTCCCCCCCTAATTATACCAGCTACGAGATCACACTATAATGGGGAAAAAAGCAAACTTCCAAATGTTGGCTAACTGCTTCTTTTCCCTGGGTAAACAGTTGGTGAGGAGTCATTTAAATGAAGATCTGGTGATGTCGTCTCAGTCTTTTTGTCTTTGGGTAAGTGGGCTTTCGGTCTTTTCAAGTACAAACATATATATATATATATATATATATATATATTTTTTTTTTTTTTAATTTCTTTAACATTTGTTAACTGGGAAAGTCTGACTTGGGACAAAGCCAATTTTCAGCGGAGGCCCGGGGAGAAATGCTCCAGAAGCATCCTTTATAACGTGGGTAGACTCTGCACAGAAGGCACCCCAGCCAAGAATTGAACCAGAGAACCTCTTGCTGTGAGACAACAACGCTACTGCTGCACCACTGCGCTGTAAACACATGCACACACACACACACACACACACACACACACACACACACACACACACACACACACACACACACACACACACACACACACACACACACACACACACACACACACACACACACACACACCTTTACTTATAATTAGAAATACCAGAAGACTGAATTTCATAACCTTGAGACAATAACAATGATAACATCGGAAATACACAACTACAAACTGTAAGAAAGCCGAAACCTTGAAACACAGGAGCATGCAATGCGCATGTGTGGAAGGCACCAAAGGATTTCAATGGACATAGTGCAACCAGAAAAACAAAGCTTTACACTAATAAACATGGCAAAAAGAAAAAACACCTTATCCAATGTTTTTGCAGGGGGGGAAAGCCC
>NC_056731.1:216241620-216395546 GCF_019279795.1 Protopterus annectens
AGGTGGCCAAGCATGAACAAAAGCATCTCTGGGGGCTTCCCCGTCGGGGGGAATTAGAGCGAAAAACTCACTGCACTTCACATTGGATGGTGATGCGAAGAGATCGCAGCAAGGCTGACCCCACTTCAGGAAGATCTGCTCCGCTACACAAGGGTTCAGAGACCACTCATAGGGAGAAAGGATAGTTCTGCTCAATTTGTCTGCCAAGATGTTGGACCGACCCAGAATGTGCGTTGCTATCAGAAAGCGGTTGGTGGAGATCGCCCATTCCCAAAGTCTCATGGCTTCTCAACAAAGGGGATAAGACTTGGTTCCCCCCTGCTTATTGATATACCAGATCACTGACATATTGTCTGACTGGATTGCAATTGTTCCCAGAGGAAGATAAGCATGAAGGGCCTGCAACGCTAAAGGGACCGCTCTCATCTCTAGAACATTTATATGCAGAATGGTCTTGGTTTGAGTCCACATGCCTTGAACAGTCCTGCCCGAACACTGCCCCCCAACCCTAGGCAAGAGGCGTCTGTGGTCACCATGGCTTGGGGTTGGGGTGCAACAAAGGGACGTCTCTCCTGAAAATCCCGGGATTGGAGCCACCATGTGAGAGAATTTCTGCACACTCTGCTCAGAAAGATCAGAAAATCTAGAGGTTGATGAAGTATCGACCACTGAACTTGCAACGTCCACTGTAAAATTCTCATATGCAGACGAGCACAAGGGATCAGGTTGATAGCTGCTGCCATGGACCCTAAGGCTCTCAGGACAAATTCTGCTGGGGGTGCAGGAGACTGCAGAAGTGCTAACACATGAAGTGCCAGGCTGTGTAGTCTGTCTGGAGTAAAAAATGCCCTGGCCTGAAGAGAATCTATTCTTGCCCCTATGAAGTCTAACACTTGAACTGGTTGAAGGGAAGACTTCCTGAGATTTATGGTGTTCCCCAGCCGAAGTGATATCCAGAGAAAGAAATCTCTGGCTAGTAAGAGTAGATGCCTGGTGGGGACGGTGAGGAGCCAGTCGTCCAGGTACAGGAAGACATGAATGCCCTGAAGTCACAGGTGGGCCGCTACAACTGCCATGACCTTGGTGAACACCCTGAGGGCTGTGGTGAGACCGAAGGGTAGGACCCTGAATTGATAAGGACTGGCCCCTACCGAAAGTGGAGAAACCTCCTGGATCACCTGTCCATCAGGATATGGTAGTACGCATCCTTGAGGTCTATCAAGCACAATCAGTTTTCTTCCTGCAAAAAAAGCAGGATGGATTGACGCGTGACCATTCGGAACTTTTCCTTGGCAACGAACATGTTCATTGCTGACAGGTCGAGAATCGACCTTAGGTCACCCGTATTTTTTGGCACCAAAAAGAACCTGGAATAGATGCCTGATCTGGACTGGTCTGGAGGCACCTGCTGGATAGCTCTTTTCTCTAGCAGTTTTTGTATTTCCAAAGCCGCAGCCTCCCTCTGAGTGGGTGGGACGTCCCGGAGACGCCTTGTGTAAGGGGACTTGTTTGTGAAAGGAATAGAATAGCCTCTGGATATTATTTGAAGCACCCAGCGATCTGTTGTGATGGACTCCCATTGGGCTAGGTGCATCGACCCCCCACCCCCGACTGCCTCCAGAGAGCAGCAGTCGGGCAACCCCTCAGGGTTGCTGCGCAGGTCGATCTAAAAAAGGTTCCCGTAACCAGAAGTTCTTCAGCCCCCATCTGCCTCTGGGCCGGCGTCCTCCTTGTCCCCCTCTGCCTCTGAGGGAGAAGGAGTCCTGAGTTTTCCAGGACTGCTGAGATTTCCGGAACCACAGCTTCTTTTGCCCTCACTGGTTCCTGGAAAAGGACCTTCGAGGGATAGAGAAGTGGATTCCAACGGCTGACAGCATTTTCCTGTCTTTCTCGCTCTGGACAAGTGTGGTCTTCCCGAACAGGGTCGAACCGCCAAAGGGTGCGTTAGCAAAGGATGCCTTGAAGGGTTCCGAGAAATTGCAAAGATGGAGCCAGGCATGACGCCTTAAGGTGATACCAGACACTCTAGCCCTAGTGGCTCCCTCAGTGGCGTGAGAGAGTAGACGCATGGACGTATTGGACACAGACTTGAGAGTGGTCATACGAGCCAAAAAGGTCTGTTTATCCTCGGCCAACATGGACTCCGGGGGGAGACTCGGCGTACTCTTTCACAAGGTCCTGCTGCAGTCGAATTATGTGGGCCAAGTAATTCAGTGCCCTTATAGTAAAGGTAGCTGAAGCAAAAGTCTGCTTTCCAAGATGGTCCATCACCCTGGACTCCTTGTCTGGGGGGTGGACCGAGGAACTTTCCTGGGTGAGTTCCTTTGTGGCCGCAGCCGCCACCACCATGGCATCTACTGGGGAACCTTTCTCCAAGAGGCTCTATCTGCCAGGGGGCTCAATAGTTTGTCAGGCCTTTTGGGTATTAGCTCCATAGTGTCCGGCTCCTTCCAAGCTCTGGTGGTGATAAGGTCCACCAAAGGGTCGGCGGAGGAGGGGGGACACCCAAGAAGTAGATGGACCTGTGTCAAATGCCTCCAGGAATACAGACTAGTCAGAGAAAGGTTTTTGGGCGGACCCCCCCCCCCCCCTTGGTGAAGGATTTCCATTATGTCTCTAAAGGAGACGTCTTCGGGGGGTGATTTGGGGAACTTTCCCCTTCCTCCATGTCGGTATCCTCAGTGAGGGACTCGGGGGAGTCCAAGTGCCTCCTTTTACACTGGCATTTGTGAGGAACCTCCTTGGGTGGACTCTCTGGGGAGGGCTCACAAATGGTTTTGTGTTCCTCCAGGTGAACTGACTGAGGCGCAATAGACACAGGCTGTCCTTGGAGGGACTGGATGATGGAAGACAAGCCCAGCTGTAAGGGGGCAGGGATGGACCCCGAGGAAAGAGTGAGGGGTCTCAATCCTTCAGCGAAAACCCTCTCCGCAATGTCGAATGTCAAAGGAGAACCAGCTTCCCTGAAACTGGTGGTGAAGGTAGCCGCGACCCTCGGATCAGAAGAAGGGATCAGAGCTGAAGATGGAATGGCCAGACCCAAAGGGACGGTATGCCCAGACCACAACGGAGCCAATGACACACTCATCCCCTTGGATCCGATGCCCAACTCTCGGTTCCGAGAGCTCGGATCTGAAAGCGGATTTGACAGACTCGAAGGCATGGGTGATGTCGAGGCTGAAGGTACCATTGGCGCTGACCTTCTGAATCCAGGGCACCTTGGATCCACAGACTCCGAAATCCAATGGTGGATCGGAGAAGGAGCTATCGGCGTGAAAAACAGAGCCGAACTCCCCGCACCGGTGGGGGGAGCCAGCAACACTCCCAATTGCAGTTGAGTTTGTAGAAACCTTCGCATCATCAGATACATGTCTGCTTCAGAGATGCTCCGAGTCTATCTCGAGGACGCCATCGACACTGGTCGGGAGGGCCAATTCAAAGATGACCTTGAGGGTGATCTAGCCTCCTCCTCTGGCTCCGGAGAAAAACGTGGTGAACGGAGCCGAGGAGAGGATGGCCTAGTAACTTTAACAGGAGACAAAATCACCTTAGCTTTTTCCTTTTCTGTTTGTCTCTCTGTCTCCCTGTGTTTGTCTTTCATTCTCTCTTTCTTGGCCTCTCTCTCCCTGTGGCAAGGTGGGAGGGTGAGTCCCAGACAGGGGAGGAGTGCTGGAAGGCAGGACAGCCACAGCCATGGCTGGCGAAGAAGCTGTGGAAGAAGAAGAAGAAGCAGAAGTTGATTCTGCGGGTAGAAGACCCGCCAGAATCAACTTGTTCCTGCAATCCTGCAGGGCTCGAGGATTGAAGGCCACACAGACTTTGCAGCTGGATGACAAATGAGGCACCCCCAAGCAAACTACACACAGAGTGTGACCATCGGCTGGCGACAGCTTGTGGCCACACTCTGTGCACTTAGAGAAAGTCACTTTTTGACTTTCCGACATAGTAAATACACACACACACTCACACACACACACACACACACACACACACACACACACACACATACACACACACACACACACACACACACACACACACACACACACACACACACACACACACACTCTACAGGTGGGAAGAGGGGCCTACACTGACAGAAAGTTAACAACTTTCTAACTACAAAAAGCAAATTTCTAGTGAGGAGGGACACCCGAAAAGAGAGATAAACTAATAGCTATCTATAGATATATCAAAGGGGCACACACAGACCAATAAATTTCGAAAAACCCTGACAAATTTGCCTGGAGCTCAAAAATCCCATGCTGGCAAAGCCATGGCAAACGAGATCTGGGGATTGGAAGAAGGTTGCTGTGTAGTATGGGTAGGGGGAGGAGCTTGGAGCTCGGATCTTTTTGCTTGGTATGCTGCCGGCTCAGATCCGTGTCAGATCTGAAACCCATAGGTTGCTGATCAAATGAAGTTAACTACTTCAGATGTAGGGCATTCCCCATTACTCATCTAAAGCATCTGCAGACACTTCAACTGTCATACCTTGTTATGCAGGTAGTCTCTGTTGCAGCGCTGATGCCCCAGGGTGAGAAATGCAGATGGGCATGTGTGAGCAAACTAGAAAAAAAGTAATATACATTGTTCTATAAGAATGGCATGTGCACTACTCACCTAGGTCATCTTCAAAATTCAGGCAGTCATCCCCAGCCTAGATCTCATTGTGAAGACTGCCAGCCTAGCCAGATAGAATTGTGCAGATAATTCTGTCATTTGTAAATATAAATGTTGAAATACAGGCTTGTTTTCTTAAATGAAAGAATATGCTGTGAAATGTTGAACTTAAAACAATGTAGCAACATTGCCCTCTGCTGTAAAGAAAGCTAAGTCAAGCATTTCTTGTCCGCCTTTGAAATTCAAATTATTTCATGACTGTCTTTGATGTTAACAATTCGACTCTGGCTGGGCTAGATGAAGGCTTCCTGCCTATTGCTTTAAGGCTAAAGTTAATGACCAGAATTTACATGTGGAATGTCCTTTACTGCTCTGGTTTTTGCCTAGGTGTAAAAGAATGTAAATGTAGTTTCTGTTGGCCTGGGAACCCAGGGAAGTGTAAGAATGATGTAATGTTTATCAGACCTGCAATTTCAATTTAAACAGAGAGAATCAGAAGACATTAAGCATTTTTGTCTTGACTATCCATCTCACAGCACTGCCTGTTGTCGTATGTAACTTATCTTGGACTTGTATTTTCTTTTAGAAATAGCTAGAAACTAGAAAGATTAGACTGTGTTTTTCTGTGATGTCAGAACTGTCCTACTGAATTATTTTAAGTATTTATCTGTGATCTCTGAACTCTTGACTAGCACTGTGTAGTAAGAAGTATAGTCTTGTGTTTTTAATTATTTTATTTATTTATTTATTTATTTTATTTATTGACATTTGTTAACCGGGTTAGTCCAACTGGGATTTTGTCTCATTTTCAGTAGATATGAGGAGAGAAGTTCCAGAAAGTACAATATATAATTACAGTAAGAAAACAAGTACTACAAACAATAATAGCAAACAATAGTAAGAAATAAACAACTACATGTGAAGATTATAATTGAAAGAAAAAATAAATTGAATTTTTTTTCTTCTTTTCAGCACAAAATTCTTTGTTACTGTACAATGAGGGAGAATCAAGAGTGTCAGTAGGATTAACTGAGAGTGATTTGAGTGTGGGGGGAGGGGACCGCTAATTAGGGTCATAGCAGGGACAGGTTCTGGAGTTGAATAAATGTCTTCAGTTCTTTTTTAAATAGTGGAGTGTAAGAGACAGAGCGTATGTCCAGGGGAAGTTTATTCCAAGCTTGTGCCACAGAGTGTTTGTAGAGTTACTTACCTACTGACCTTTTAGGGTGGTAGATATCGAGCAATTGCTGATTTGAGGTGCAGAGAGATCGAGAAGGGGTATAGATAGAGAAGAGGTATAGATAGAGACTAGGAGAGATAAAGATGGACAGCAGGAGGGTTTAAAGAGCATAAAGTGCAGCATGTGAAAATGGTAGAGATGTAGTAGTTGTGGCAGCTCTAGCCATTGTAGAGACTTTAAGGCAATACAGTGGTGCGTGATGAATTTGGCTATTTTGTGGTAGGTTTGTTGGAGTTTGTTTGGGGTAGTTGTTTAAATATTTGTGAGAACTGGTGCGGCATAGAGGAGAGAAGGGAGAAGAAGTGCTTGTCCAAGGGTGAGTCTAGCCTCAGGAATGAGGTATTTTCTGTTTCGGTATAGGAGACCTAGTTTCTGATGGGTTTTCTTTTATGCATTGCTGCATGTGTTGATTGAATTTTAGTTCATCGTCAATGATGACCCCTAAGAGTTTAGTGTAGGTGTCAGGTTGGATGGCTGTATTGTTACAAGACTTAATGACAAAGGATGATCTATGATGAGTAAGAGAACAGGGCAGGAAGAGTAAGAGTTTGTTTTTTTTTGGGATTGAGGATTAGTACGTTTTTTGAAAGTCATTGTTCAGTGGGAAGTAGAGCTTTTTGGGTTAGAGTGTCTAGGTCAGAGATGTTGTCAGCTGTAGAAATAATAGTGGAGTCATCAGCATATTGCTTGAGAGATGACTGATTGCAAGAGGTGAAGAGGTCATTGGTGAAGATATTGAATAAAAGGGGACCTATGATGGAAACTTGTGGAACACCAGAAGAGATAGGCAGGAAAGGAGAAGAGGAGGAGAGCCATTTGACCGATTGTTCGCGTCCAGATAGATAGCTAGTGAACCAGCTGAGGGTGGGGGAGGATAGGTGAAAGTTTGGAAATTTAGATAGAAGTAAAAGATGGGATACTGTATCAAAAGCTTTGCAGAGGTCTAGAAAGAGACAGGAGGTATGTTTATTATTGTCCAGGGATTCTGCAATGGTGTGAGTGAAGGAGAGTAGAGCAGTAGCTGTGCTGTGATAGGGGCAGAAACCATGTTGGGTAGGGGTGAGTAAGTTGTGATTGAGAAGGGGATTAAGAAGCTGTGTATGGATACATTTTTCTAGTATCTTATATAGAGGGGATAGAATGGCAATAGGTTGATAGTTGGAAGGATCAGTGGATTTGCCTCCTTTATGGAGAGGGGTAGTGTAGAAAGATTTCCAAAGAGTAGGAACAATAGATTCTAGCATAGATCTATTTATTAATATAGTCACTGGGCAGACAATAGAGTCAGCTGCAAGTTTGAGGAAGGTAGGAGGTAATTTGTCAGTAGAGGGAGAGCAGGGTTTGAGTTTGAGCAGTAGAGATTTGATGCAAGAAGTGGGAAATGGCTGGAAGGAGAACAAAGTGGTATTGGGGGTGGGTGTTAGGTCTGGTAAGGAGTAGGAGTTAGGTTAAGAGGGTTGGAGATTTTGGATGGAGGAAATGAAGTGGGAATTAAGTTAGCTGTTTCCTCTGGAGTCGAGTTTGGGTAGGGGGATGGGTTAGAGGGAGAGCCTGGGTAAAGGATGCTATTAAGTGTTGACCAGAATTTCCGGAGGTTAGATCTATGTTTATGCTGGCCTGAGCAATAACTTTTTTTTTGTCTATAATTGTCTGTTTTTTGGCAAGATCATATAGCTGTCTGTATTTCAGAAGATGATGAGTTTGTTTAGTTTTGATCCAGGCTTTCCAGACACTGTCTCTTTGTTTCACGATGGTCTTAGTTTCTTTTGAAAGCCAGGGGGCATGATTAGATTTCACTCTGATCTTCCTAGAGGGAGCTAGGGAATCCAGAGTATTCAGGAAAATGCTATTAAAAGTGTCAACTGCATCATTCAGAGGGAGTTGCCTAAGGATGGACCACTCAATGTTTTGTAGAAGTCAGTTAAACTGCGAAGAATTAAATGAGGATAGTTTCTGACAATCTTTAAAAAGGTGGGGTTTAGGAGTATGTGGGTCATATGTCAGGATAGAAGTAGGGAGATCCTCACTGAGGGAGTCAGGTAGGGTGCTGGGCTGGTGGTAATGTTGAGGGGAGTTGGTAAGAATCCAGTCTATTGTGGAGCTGGTGGTTGGGTTTTTGTGGAAACGAGTTGGGGTAGAAATGAGTTAGTGGAAACCATGAAGGTGAATACTAAGTAAGGGAGAGTCAGTAGAAAGTTTTGACCAGTCTATATTGACATCACCAAGGATGAGTGTTTCATAAGGTATGTTAAGAGAGAACCAGGATAATATGTTTTCCAGAATGGGTACATTGTTGCCAGGAGGAAGATAGATGGAAGCGATAGCAAGTTTTTTTGTGTGGATTCAGATGAAAGTTTAGAATGAGGAGTTCAGCAGGGTGGAAGTTAGGAACAGGTGTAGGGTATGGTGAAAGGTTAAGGCTGTTAGAGTAGAGGATGGCTACACCACCTCCTTTCTTTGAAGTTCTATCAGAGCAGTAGATGTTGTAGCCAGGAGGGAGTATTTCACTGTTTGAGGTATGTGGCTTGAGCCACGTTTCTGATAGGGATAAGATGTGAGGGGTGTTGTAAGCTATCCAAGAGTGCAGTTCAGTAATTTTATTTGCTAGGCTTTGAATGTTTAATGAATAAAAGGTTAGGTGTTTGCATGGGATTGAGTTATGGGACTGAGGTTGTATATCTGGTAGGTTGTTGGAAGAGGGTTGTGAGAAGGAGGTAGTTAAGGTAGATAAAGGGGGAGAGGGAGGGGAGAGGTGTAGAGAGGCCTGGATTGGGGTGGATGTTCTTTGAGGAGAGTAATTGTTTATAGAGAAGAGCACATGATATGAAAAGTTGATAGTATTTGGGAGGTCTAGATTTAGTCCTATTAGAAGGTTTGAGAATTTGTAATATGTGTCTTTTGTACAGAGTTGTGGTAGAAGAATTAAACAGGTCTGGAGAGATGGTAAAAGAAGATGAAGTAGGAAAGCTGTATTGTGAATGAGAGGTAGGGGAACAGAGGTAGAAGTGATAGGCGGTAGTAATAGATAGCATAGTGAGTAATGTTGCAGATATAAGGAGATGCAGCATGATGAGTAGTTTGTTTAAGGAGGGAAGAGAGGAAGTGTAAGAAATGATATAAAATAGATGAATATGCTAAGTGTGATTCAATGTTGGATTGTGGGAGTGGTAATAAGCAAGAAGTGGTATTGTAGTGGATGGCTGGGCAGGAAGGGGATGGATGGTTAAGTATAAAGGAAATTGTACAGGGGTGGGTGTTAATGGAGGTAGGGTAGAGGAGTGAAGTGAGCCCGAGCGTAGCGAGGACGAACGGAGAGGGGCTAAATCCAAAAGGAAAGCCTGAGAAAAAAACAGTGAAAGAGAAAGAAAGGGAGAGGAAAGTGTGTAGGGTTCTAGCTATAAGCAGATGTAATGGGCCTGAGATTAGGACAGCAGGAGGTAGGAAGCAAGGCACAAGTCTAGAAATGTAAGGAAGAGCAGGGTACGACAAGGTAAAGGGAGTTATTAGAATATCTTACTGTGGTAGACAGGAAAACAAGCAGATTAAAAGAGGAATGGGTAAAGAGAAAAGAGTAGTTTAGAAAGGAGGTATGATTAACAGTGGAGAGGGAGCAAGCAGATTAAAGGAGGAATGGGTATAGAGAAAAGAGTAGTTCAGAAATGATGTATGGCTAACAGTGGAGAGGAGTAGGGCAGAGAGGGAGGTAGGAAGACTGAGTTCAGGCAATAGTTGGAGGAAAAGGTAGATGAGAGGGAGCGGTCAGCAGGTAGGCTGCAGCCAACACAGGAGTAGCCCAGAGGCAACAGGCAGCAAATATAATCTTCATGTGAGCAGTACATACTTAGATTAATTCCACTAAGGAAGGAAACAGACTGCAGATGTTTGGCAGAAGGTGGTTTTCCAGAGAGTTTGGGCCTGAAGTAGAGTCAGGGAAGCACAGGTAGCAATTAGGTAAACCTGAAAAACATAAAAATAAGACAAGTTAGATGCAAGGGACTATTGGAATAGGGACTAGAAGAGTGAGTGTGTAATATAGGTAGGGGGACAGCAGAAATGAGTGTGAGGTAGAATAGGGTGAGTGTGGATATGAGTGGTGGTAGGGGGCAGAGGTGTGGGATTAGAGTGGAGGGGGCAGTGAGAACACAGATGCAGTGAGACAATATATACAATTTACAGAACAGGTTGAAACATTGCAGGAAACGGTCCAAATCACAAAGAATCAGATATTCCTCACTTAAACAACAGATAATTTGCCATTATGTAACAGTAATGCACTTAGGGTAGCAGGTAATCAATCACAGACAGCAGATATTAATCCAAAGTAATGCACCAGAGCATCAGGTAGTCAATCACATAAACAACTCTTATTACTGAAAAACAGTGAGGTCGTATACACACACACACACACACACACACACACACACACACACACATATATATATATATATATATATATATATATATATATATATATATATATATATGGGTTCCTATCACATCATCGAACTGTGTAATCACCGACACTCACCTCTTCGACAACAATCCATCGACGTCCATATCATCGACAATTCTGGTAAGCGATCTTCCCCCTCACAGGACCCATGGTAGCACTTTCAAGGTAAATTGTACGGAATCACGTAAACCCTGATCGGTGTAACACAGGAAGAAGCGCTACCATGGGTCCTGTGAGGGGGAAGATCGCTTACCGGAATTGTCGATGATATGGACGTCGATGGATTGGTGTCAAAGAGGTGAGTGTCGGTGATTACACAGTTCGATGATGTGATAGGAACCCATATATATATATATATATATATATATATATATATATATATATATATATAAGCATGTAGTTTTCAGACTGGGCAGATAAAGCATTCATTGAAGTTTGAATCTATGGTCAAGTTACTAAAATGGTGGTAGCTAGAGAATAGTAGGAAAGGACAATGTCAGAGAAACACTATGAGAAAGGGACAGGGAAAGGCAGACCAGCGCTTGGTGAAAAGACGCACCAAAAAAGACTACAGGGGAGTCCTAAAACTCCTAGCATAACACACTTGGAAAGGGCAGATATCTAACTACTTAAAGGTATGATACAGAAACCAACCCGTGTTCTAACATCACCTGACTTAGCATTAGCGACAGTGATTTAGCATTTACAAATAGGCAGATACATGAAAGCCAGCCAGCAAAGGACATTAATTAAAGTAGCTTACAGATTATACAGACTAAATTAGTTAGTGACAGTGGCTAACGCTAGATGTAGGGCAATCACATACGGCAGAAGAGAAATAGGCCTCCTAGTACATTTACTGTACTTAAGTCAAAAATATTAAGTGTACAGCTTGCAGCAGTATAAACCTTTCCTGCTTAGCATATGCATTTCAGTGTTTGCAGCAGTTAAAAAGGTCCTAAAAAGTAAAGTTCAATCTGTTCAATTGAAAGTAGTAGTGTAAATTCAGCAAGCAGTGTAACAGCACACACAATGGCTAACCAGGGGGACCGATAGAGAAGAGTGAAAGAGAAATGTATATCAATAGTCAATAAAGTGTAGGGACAGTGGGAAAGAAACATTAGTAGGAAGGGACAAGGTATAGCAGACCAACGCGTATAGCAAGATCATCAAAAAGGTCTCTAAGGGGGTCAAATAGATTTTAACAAAGCATTCAAAAAAGGGCAGATAAGTAGTAAAAGAGAAGAACAGTTGCAAATCCTAAGTCGCATACAATAATCTGCACAATAGCGACAGTGGTTTAGTATGCAATGTAAGGCAGACACAAAAGATACAGCCTAGAAAAAGATGCTAAGCATTTAGATAGCACATTCAGCTGAATAAAATTAGCGACAGTGGCGAACGCTTAAATACAGGGCAATCACATAAAAACAGCTGAGAAAAGCCTTCACAGTACATTTCCATAGATAAGACAGCATAATACACATAATTCAGAGTAAAACCTGTAGCAGTTGTAATAGTTCCAGTGTAATGTAACCTTTTCACAGCAAATGTTCAGCAGTAAAAACAAAAATAGTGGCTTACTTGTGGGAGGCATGGAGACACCTTAGGGCCACTCATTGGAGGGGGGGGAGAGAGAGTAAAAGATAGAGCTAAGAAGAAAAAGCTCGCGCCAAGGCTTAAAAGAGTGCAAAGGAGTATGGGAAATCTTCAGCAGCTACCATACTTGGGGAGGGGGGAGGGGCTGGTAAGGAAAGGGGTAGTGTAGCTGGAGAGGTTAACACGAGGAGGATGGAAGAAAATACAATTGGGGGAAGGTGTGGAGATATATGAGCAAAAGTAGTGGAGAATAGATATAATCAGAGAAATGAAGGTTAGGCTGGGGGAGAAGTAGGGGTCGTACAGTGGAATGTTACACACAAAAGGAAAGCCTGAGGAAAAAAACAATCAGTGAAAGAGAAAGAAAGGGAGAGGAAAGTGTGTAGGGTTCTAGAAGTCTGTCTAGGGTTCTAATATTTATTATTAAATATTTTAAACCCATTTAACTGTGGCTGTTTTATGTAGTGATAAGTTAAGCTCTAAGAGTACATTGCATGCTTATATTGATCCTGTACCAAGTCACTCTAATAAGCCTTGACTGTTTAGTCACAACTACCAATTAGATAATAATATTGCACAGTAATAATTGGACACCCTTTTAAGGGGCTTTGAATATCTGATTAGTATTAGTGGGTGGTGGCAAGTGGAACTACCGTATAGTCTGGGAGAAAGGGGCACAGCTGGAGAAACTGTGCCGGCCTTCCCCAGGAGTGTCTGTGTAGTTGTCTAAACTTTTATCTCAAACTGCATGTGTGTGTGTCAGCTACTTGGGCAAGGACACGAAGCACTGGTTGGACAGAGAGGGTGCTAGAGGTTTTAGCTTGCCCACTAGGCTGAGATCTGGACCCTATTGCTGTGTCAGTGGGGAGTCTTATTGGGGACCTGGAGAGCAAGGGAGCGACCAACCCCAGGCTAACTGTGATCTCTGTGTGCTCTTAAGGGAAATTTCACTTTACTGTGTGTGTTTGTTATCCTTTCCTCATATATGAGATGCTCCCTCTGGTGTTAGTGGTGAGGATTGAGGCTCCTTGATTGCCAGGGCACAGGCATCACATATTAATTGGTTGGCAGTGGTGGGATATCCACATCACATATTAATTAGTTGGCAAATACTAATTGGCTTGTAGTGGTGTGGGTAGAGTAAATCCTGTAGCTTGTGTACAGTGAGCTTTGAAGGTGTTTTTATACTCTCAAACAGCCACGCAGTGAATACTCCAGAGTTCAGATCACAATTGTTTTATTTCTTTTGTTAGCTTAGTTAGTCATGGTAAGCAGGCAGCATGTCAGCAGAGGAGGATGGAAAGCTGCCAAGGAGCCAGCTGGCGGAGATGTGCCAGGCTAGGGGACTGGTGCATGGAAATCTGACTAAGGCAGACCTGATTACAGCCTTGGTTACAGCTGCATCAGAAAACAGCAACCAGAAGGACAATCAGACTGGCAGTGAAGATATAATACCCTCGGAGAATGGACAGCTCAACTTTTCTGCAGTGGACATAAAAATAAAGCTGGAGCTAAAGAGACTTATGTTGGAGGCCAGGCGTGTGGAATTAGAACAACTGAGAGAGTGAGGCATCTAGTGAGTGAGGAGAATGAGAAACTGTTATGTCTGCAGGCTGAGGAAAAGGAGAGGCAGAGGCAGCATGAGAAGGAGAAGCTGACTCCTCGCCAGAGTCATGGAGGTAATGGGGAAGGGAGTAACTGGACCCCAGAAGCACAAAAGATCAGTACATTTCTTCCTCAGTTTAAAGAGGGGGATAATTTTGATACTTTCATTCATATGTTTGAGAGGGTATGTAAACAGCATGAAGTTGACCAAAGGCTCTGGGTACAGTTCCTGACCCCCTTACTCCATGGTAAAGCTGTAACTGTACTATCTAAAATGTCTGATGTTGCATGTTTTGATTATACTGCTGTATAAAAATTGTCTATTACAGTTTTTTAAGCTAACACCTGAAACGTATAGGAAAAAGTTTTGTGAGCATAGACGCAAGGCAGATAAAAGTGTGTGTGAATATGTTGCTGAATTGAGCACTTATTTCCATAGGTGGGTCAGTGGATGTCAGGTCACCACTTTTGAAGGGCTAGCAGACCTTTTGGTGAGGGAACAAGCCCTTAGCACGTTGCCTGAGGACATGAGGATCTGGTTAGCTGATGGACAATGACTACTTCAGATGATTGGGGGAAGAAGGAAGACCTATACCTGGCAAGCAGGGCAGCCCTGCACAGGAAGGGGACTCCCAGTACTGCTCATAGGCCTAAAGAAACCCATGGTGGGCAGCACAGACTGCCCCAACAGAATATGCCAGTAGCAGGTGAAGCCACTAGTCCAGGTACACGTCCAGGAGCTAGGGTTAAATGTTTTGAATGCAACCAGTGGAGCCATGTGGCATACAGGTGTCCACAGCAGCAAGGTAGGGAACGAAAGGTGAGGGAGCCAGTAAGTGGGAAAGACAAAATGCCAATTGTAGGTTGTCTTGAGACAACAGGAGTACTAAACTACCATCCTGCAGATGTCCTGAGAGGGAAGGATTTAGATGAGGCAGTATCATGTGCTTATGCAGTTACACGCAGTCAGGCTAGGAGACAAGCATGTGTGTATGGTAGCCTGGGGAGACCCAGACAGACTACATACTTGCAGCCAGGACTGGTGAGGTGGTTACTTCAGGGAGTGAGCTACTCTGTAGCAGTGAGACTGAATGTGAGCCACAGCTGCTTGTGGGTACTAATGTTCCCTCGGACAGAGTGACTACAAAGGTAGAGGTGAGCAGTAGTACCCAGGCTGACAGTGAGGCACCACTGTCAGAGGATGCCAGACTTCCTGTGGAAGGGGAGCTGGGAAGGGTTATAAGGAGAGAGTTGAGACAGGCTCAGCTCTCAGACCCTACACAGCAAGGCCTGGGGCAGGTAGCTAGGGAGGCACCTGATTCTGAAGGAAATGGGTAATCTGTATACTGGGACAAAGGGTTACTATACAGAGAGTGGACCCCTGAGGGAAGGCTAGAAGATGAGAGAGTACAGCAGCTGATAGTGCCTACAGCCTACAGTATGGCACTTCTAGCCATAGCCCATTATATTCCCTTTGCAGGTCATATGGGCATAAAATGTAAAAAGAGGCATATTATGCAGAACTTCTATTAGCCTGGAATTTCCAAAGATTTAACAGGGTACTGCAGGACCTGTGAGCAGTGCCAAAAGGTAGGCAAGACAGGAGACAAGGTGAGAGCTCCTTTGATGCCTTTGCATGTGATTGAGGAGCAATTTCAGAGGGTAGCTGTGGATACTGTGGGTCATCCGAGTACCCCAAGTTCCACAGGGAAAAAGTATATCCTAGTGATAGCGGATTATGCTACACAATACCCTGAGGCAGTGGCTTTGCCCTCCACTGAGGCAGAGAAGGTGGAACATGCTTTGTTAGATATTTTCAGCAGGGTAGGTTTCCCAAATAAAATACTGACTGACAGAGGTGCCAATTTCATGTCAGACCTGCTGGCTTGTCTGTGGAAGTCCTGTGGGGTGAAGCACATGAAGACCACCCCCTACTATCCCCAAACTAATGGTCTTGTTGAGTGGTTAAACTCTACAATCAAGTCCATGCTATGGGCATTTGCAGATCAGTTTAAGAGGGAGTGGGACAAATATTTGCCCCATCTGTTGTTTGCTTACAGAGAGGATCCCCAGGAATCCACAGGTTTTCCACCCTTGGAGCTGCTGTATGGGCATAGGATGAGGGGACCTCTAGATTTAATTTGAGATGAGTGGGAAGGTCAGTGTGACTCTCACAAGGAGTCTGTTGTGGCCTACGTCCTAACCCTCAGGACAAGGCTCAGGGAACTCATGGGCTTGGCTCAGGGAACTCATGGGCTTGGCCCAGGAGAACCTGGCCAAAGCCCAACAACAGAAAAAGGTGTGGTATGACGGGAATGCTCGAGCTAGAGAGTATACTGGGGGGCAGCAGGTAGTGGTTCTCATTCCTGTCAGACACAACAAGCTGCAAGCAGCTTGGGAGGGTCCCTACAAGGTGGTAAAAAGGTAAGTGATATTAACTACATGGTGGAACTGCTAGGCAGCTGGCAGGGGCACAAATTGTACCATGTTAACTTGATGAAACCTTACCATGATAGGGAGGCCCTTGTGCTGAGCATTTGCAGTGGATTGCAGGAGGAGTCTGAGGGAGATCTGGGGACTGATCTCCTCAGTGAGGCTCGGGCTGACACCTCAGTGGATGGGGTAGCAATGTCCCAGCAGCTATCTCCTACCCAGGTTCGGGAAATCTGAGCAGTGTTGCAGGAATATGGAGACATGTTCACTGAGAAACCAGGGTGCACCCACCTGGTGCAGCACCAGGTGGATACAGGACCCAAAAGGCCTATTAGGCAGGCCGCTTATAGAGTGCCTGAGACAGTCAAACAGAGTGGGACAGAGGAAGTATCGGAGATGTTGGAACTAGGGGTGATTCAAGAGTCCAACAGTCCCTGGGCCTCCCTAGTGGTGCTGGTGCCAAAGGAGGATGGCAGCATCAGGTTCTGTGCGGACTACAGGAAATTAAATAGTCACACAGAGTCAGATGCTTACCTCATGCCTAGGACAGATGAGGCCTTAGAGCAGCTGGGTGGGGCTAAGTATCTTACAACCATTGATCTTACCAAGGGTTACTGGCAGGTGCCCTTGACTCCCAGTGCTAGAGAGAAGTCAGCCTTTGTGGCTCCTTTTGGCTTGTATGAGTTCACAAAGATGCCCTTTGGATAAAGAATGCCCAAGCAACTTTCCAGAGGCTGGTAGATCATATCCTAGCAGGAGTAGGAGGGTTTGCCCTTGCTTACCTGGATGATATTGCCATATACAGCCATTCCTGGCCAGAGCACCTTTAGCATGTCAAGGAGGTGCTGGGCCTACTACATAGGGCAGAGTTGACCATTAAGCTGAGAAAATGTCAGGTAGTTATGGTGGAGGCCTCCTACCTAGAACATAGAGTGGAGAGTGGTAAGATAAGGCCAGAACCTGCCAAAGTGGAAGCCATTCAGGTATGGCCTGCACCTGTTACCAAAAAGCAGGTGAGGGCATGTTTAGGGACAGCAGGGTACTACAGAACGTTTGTCCCCAGTTATAATACCATATCTGCTCCCCTCACAGATCTGACAAGGAAGAACAGGCCAGATAAGGTAGCATGGACCCCAGCATGTGAGCAGGCAATCCAGATGCTTAAAGAAACTTTGGGAGGGCCCCCTATTTTAGCCAGCCCAGATTACAGTAAATAATTTGTTGTGCAGGTGGATGCTTTGAACCATGGGGTGGGGGCTGTACTTAGCCAGATTTCTTTAGAGAGGGAAGAGCACTCAGTGGTTTATCTCAGTCATAGACTCCAACCCAGGGAGAAATGCTACGCAGATGTAGAAAATGAATGTCTAACCATAGTGTGGGCACTGCAGAAACGTCAGTCTTATCAGTATGGAAGGAAATTCACTGTTATGACAGATCACAACCCCATAACATGGTTAAAGAGAACCAGCCAGCAAAATGCCAAGTTGCTAAGATGGAGCCTGGGGTTGAAAGCATATGATATGTCAGTGCAGCACCACAGTGGGATTAGCAATGCCAATGCAGATGGACTCTCAAGACAGGGAATGGGGTAAGGTACTATCAGATAGACCTAACCCTTTCAAGCAGCATTTCTCAAGGGTCACTTGAAAGACTAGCTTGAGTTCTCCGGGGGGGGGGGGGGTGAAGGCTGTCAGCTAGCCAGATAGAATTGTGCAGATAATTCTGTTATTTGTAAATATAAATGTTGAAATACAGGCTTGTTTTCTTAAATGAAAGAATATGCTGTGAAATGTTGAACTTAAAACAATGTAGCAACATTGCCCTCTGCTGTAAAGAAAGCTAAAGCAAGCGTTTCTTGTCTGTCCTTTGAAATTGAAATTATTTCATGACTGTCTTTGATATTTACAATTCGGCTCCGGCCAGGCTAGATGAATGTTTCCTGCCTATTGTTTTAAGGCTAAACTTAATTACCAGAATTTACATATGGAATGTCTTTTATTGCTCTGGTTTCTGCATAGGTGTAAAAGAATGTATACACAGTTTCTGTTGGCCTAGGAACCCAGGGAAGTGTAAGAATGATGTCATGTTTATCAGAACTGCAATTTCAATTTAAACAGAGAGAATCAGAAGGCATTAAGCATTTTTGTCTTGACTATGCAACTCACAGCACTGCCTGTTGTCTTATGTAAGTTATCTTAGACTTGTGTTTTATTTTAGAAATAGCTAAAAGCTAGAAAGATTAGACTGTGTTTTTCTGTGATGTTATAAATGTACTACTTAATTATTTTAAGTATTTCTCTGTGATCTCTCAACTCTTGACTAGCACTGTGTAGTAAGAAGTATTGTCTTGTGTTTTTAATTATTTATTATTAAATATTTTTAAACCTATTTTGTGCGTGTGTGTGTGTGTGTGTGTGTGTGTGTGTGTGTGTGTGTGTGTGTGTGTGTGTGTCAGCTACTTGGGTAGGGACATGAAGCACTGGTTGGACAGAGAGGGTGCTAGAGGTTTTAGCTTGCCCACTAGCTTGAGATCTGGACCTTATAGTTGTGCCAGTGGGGAGTCTTATTGGAGACCAGGAGAGCAAGGGAGCGACCAGCCCCGGAATGACTGTGATCTCTGTGTGCTCTTAAGGGAAACTGCACTTTACTGTGTGTATTAGTTATCCTTTCCTCATATATGAGATGCTCCCTCTGGTGTTAGTGGTGAGGATTGAGGCTCCTTGATTGCTGGGTCAGGCCCTGGGTGTCACACTCATATCTAATCCACCACCCACTATGAGAGATCTTTCAAGTGCTACTGCTGAGGGATACCATGAATTAGTCAATGCCTGTGAGCTGCCACTGTGCTTCAGGTCCACCCTCAGAAGTCAACCTGTGCGTGATTCCTACCTCAAGGTAACATCTGTGACCTTGTCATGCTCCTGTACCAACATCCCATTGTGACCACTAACTGGTCTGATGTCTTGCACCGGTCCTAGCACACCCTGGCCTGCAAAGCCTTGTCAGCTAAAAATATGGGGCTCACAGTATAGCTATTATGCTAACGAGGTAATGTAGTTACATAGTCTCTGAACTGTTCCAATAACACAATGTCTTATCACTCCTATTGCATGCTATGGGGCTTGATCCTGCTTCTGCATCGACTTTAGGAAAAACCTTTGCAGTGAAACAAGAGTTTACTCTTTTTCCCACTTCTGTTTGACTGTGGAGTCCATATATCTAGGATAAGGGATTTGGGCTTTCTCTCACATGTGTGGAATGAGGGGTCATCCCCTAAAAAAAAAATCTGTTTTTATTTGCCAGAAGTGGGCTTTCAGCTTATGGGGTGGTGCAATGATCACCCATGTTAGTGAGCACCAGATCCAGAATGTTTGGGCCCCTTGTGAAGGTGTCAACCCACTGGTCCAGGGCACTGGAGTTGATGAAGTCCAAGAACTTTTGGGCAAGTGTATTAGTACATGTATAATTTACCTAATCTATGGATGGATAGTTAAAGTCACCTAAAAACAGGGTGTTTGGTTGTATCTTGAGAAATTCAAGTAGATCCATGTATGCAGTGTGGGTATCCTGGTTCATGGAGAGAGTCCTATAATGGGCAATAACTTGAAGAGGTGTCTTACCTACAATCAACTGGACCTGAATTGGTTCAAGAGAATTATTTTGTTTAACTTATATAGAGGTGTATTTATCTTTGATGAATACTGATACTCCATGTCCTTGTCAGTTTGTGGCCTGAATGTGTGGAAGGCATTATAACCTGGTATGACCAGGGTGCTTTCCACTGCCTTAAACCAAGTCTCTGTGACTGCACAGATGTCAGCATCTTCTAAGGTGAGAACTGCTTCCAGTGAGTGCATTTTAAGTTTAAACTCCTAGCATTTAGCAGCATAACCATGAGGTTGCTTTTTGAAGATATTCTTACATTGGGAATTTTGTTGAGTCACTGCCTAAAAAAGGCACTATTGGGGAGGCAAAAGCCTTAGCCAGTAACCAAAAATCCCAAAGGTGACAGATGAAGACCATCTCTGGCAAAGCAGTGTGGTCTATCTAACATGTCACCCCCAGGCTGACAGGTACTGGATCCCCTTAGAACGACACCAGCAACTAAGCTAATTGTTGAAGTCAATCATTTTTTTGTTTATATTGTGGTATCATCTTAAATAAAGGTAGTATGCTGCTCAAGGCTAGAGAAATACCTGTCTGAGACACATATTCAGAGAGCTCAGTCATGCATCTCTTCATATGGTCTAGTGAGGCATATCTCAAGTCATTCACACCAACATGAACTATGATGGAGTCATAACGGTACTTACTGTGGAGAGACATGAGTGCATGTGTGATCTGGTGGATCCTGGCACTGGACAGAGAGCTGAGCATAACCTTCTCCTTGCCCAGCCTGGTAAGTGGGACATCTGTGTCTCACTATGGAGTTGCCTATAACCATAAAATTTGGTTTACATGTGCTTTGCCTTAGAGGCTTGTATGGTGAGACACTTCTGTTTGTGGTTTTATGTGTATTGAGTGCTGTAGGTACTGTATTAGATGAAGCATGTTTGTGTCTTGGAGGTCTTTGGTGTTTAGGTAAATGTCTGGTGAGTACCTCTGCATATGATAGTTTATGTGCTGAGTGCATGGTTTGAGCAGGAGGTGTAGTATGTGGGCTGATGACCTATTCCATGTCACTGTTCTGTGAATGAGAGCAAGGACTCCAAATTCTAAGTGTATATGCACCTCTCACAAGTTGAGCTTCAGTGGTTTAGGAGTAGTGGGTTGTCACTATACATGAGGCAATTGCTACACTGATTCAGGAAACCATTGTTAATCAGGCTGGCAGGAGAAAGGGAGGAGAAGAGACTATCCATAATACTAGGTGTAAGTTTGCTAACTTTAATGAGGAAGAATGTGGTTTAATTGGGCGCTTAATGCTGGGTCTATACTGATGGGTCTCTCAAGGGGTAAAAGACTAACTGAAATCTCCTAATCCCTAATAAAGTGACAAATGCTGTAGAAAGCCCAGCTGAGGTGCTCTCTGAGCAGCTAAGCACAGCTTAAGGGACTCCTCAACTGGAGCATGGGCAGCTTCTAAGGGAAAATAAACTTACTCCAGCTTTTTTCTATAACTGCCAATGGTTACCTCTACTGTGCAGCCCTGCGCGAAGGTGCACTAAGTGCAGATGCCTCAGATTGCTCAGATGAAGACAGCAGAACAGTGACTGGTCACCAAACTCTGTGTGGCTGTGTTAAAACATTCCATCTGTGTTTTTTCATTCTTCCCCAACAATTGGATTCAGATAAGACCCTTGGATCTGACTCAGTTGCTTTTTACAGCTTATGGATGCTGGAAACTCGAAAGCTGTTCTAGTCCCCTACCATACCTCAGATCTTCTTTGCTAGCCTTATAGTTTCATAGTACTTTAGAAACAGGACTAGAATGAAAAAACAATACCTCAAGTTCAAAGGCAGGAACATTTGTTCCTTTATTTTTTCATTCTTCCAGACATCAAAAACCAGCTGGTAGGGGGTTGGAGGGAGGGGAGTTGAGGAATAATGAAAATGGACAACAAAGATGGAACATTATGGTGAGTACATAACTTCTTTAGCTGATGTCAAATTTCATTCATTCCTCAACAACTGAGCCAGAGTCTCCAAATACCTGAATCCCAGAAAGACTCCAAGGAAGGATATTCCTGAGCACTGTTGAGCTGAAGGCTGCTCTTCCCCTCAAGACCGGATCCACTCTGTAACATGTAATAAATGTATGAGGATTAGCCTAAGTTGCAGCCTCACAGATATCGCCCATGGAAGACAAGGATAAAAATGCTTATGAAGTAGCCATAGACCTGGTTGAATGGGCTCAAAGATTTTTACAAAGACAACCTCAATTTGTTATAAACAAAGGAAATACAATCAGTTAACCATTTGGCTATAGTTCCTTTGGTAACTGGCTTGCCCAATTTCAATTCTGCAAAACAAACAAATAATTGATCTGTTTTTTTCTGAAATTCTTTGCTCTATGCAAATAGAAATTTAACTGTGAACATCCAACAAATGGAATGTGTATCCTCCTTTGTTCATGAAATTTGGAAAGAAAACTGGAAGATTAATGGATTGATTGATGTTGGATTCTGACACCAGCTTAGCAAGAAAGGATGAGCTGGTTCATAATGTTACCCTATCCTTATGGAAAATTAAATAAGGAGGCTTAAAAGATAAGGCTTGAAGTTCAGAGACTCTTCAAGCAGAGACTACAGCTACCAAAAAGATAATTTCCACTTTGCTAATGGTTCAAATGGAGATTGAATTAAAGCTTGTAAAACTAAATTTAAATCTCATGGTGGAGTTGGATCTTTAAAAAGGGGAGGGGGTTCAGAAGAAAATTACCCCTTATAAAGGCCTTATACAGTTTTGAAGAAGGTAAAGATGAATTGTTAACTCCTATATGAAAATCAGAAATGGCAGCTAGTTATAATTTAATAGTGGAGGAGCTAGCCCCTTCATTAAAAATTGTAGCCAAAAATTCAAGAATTTTATGTACTGGTACAGAAAAAGGGTCAATGTCTTTCTGCCCCCCCCCCAAAAAAAAACAAATCTTTTCCCATTTACTTCTGTAAATCTTCATACCGGAAGATTTATGGGAGGAAAGAATGTGACTGGCGGGCAGGAGAGCCTGGGTTGTCTAGCTATCAATGTAAGTGGAGAAGCCATGCATTCAGCTTTAGGCCTAAAATGTCTGGGTGAATCATGTCTGTCAGGTGAGACAGGAGGTCTGGAATTGGATCCAGATTCCATGGAGGGTGAACTAGATGAGGCCAAAGAAAGGGGAACCAAATCTGAAGAGACCAATAAAGGGCAATGAGGATGACTTTGCTCTTCAATCAAGATGCCTTCTGGAGACACCTGAGGACTAGAGGGGTTTGGGGTAAGCACAGAGGAGATCAGGCCAATCATGGAGGACAGCATCTCTTAGTGGTTCTCCCAGTGGGGTATCAGGTCAAAGAAACTGCTGCACTTGTTGTTGAGGGGAGATGCAAAGAGGTCGAAGCAAGGTTGGCCCCACTGGCAGAATATCTTTTCCACAACTCTCATGTTGAGAGACCACTCATGTGGCAATAAAATGGACCCGCTCAATTTGCTTGCTATCACACTGGCTTTGCCTGGAATGTGCACTGATATCAGAAATCAGTTGGATGAGATTGACCATTGCCACACTCTGAGAACTTCTCAACACAGGGAGTAAGATCTGGTTCCTCCTTGTTTGTTGATGTACCATATCACTGATATATTGTTCATCTGAATCACAACAGTCCTAGAAGGGAGAGAGTCTTGAAAGTACCGCTCTCATTTCCAGGACAATTATATGCATGTTGGCCTCTTTGGAAGACCAAGTACCTTGGACTGTCTTTCCCAAGAACTGCCCCCCCTCACCCAATTCGGGAAGTGCCTGTTGTCACTACAGCCTTGGGCTGACAGAGAATGAAGGGACGACCTTGTAATATCTGATCTGAGCGAATCCACCACCAGAGGTACTTTTTGCATGCCTGAGTTATTCTGATCTGGGTGGACATAGGTTGGTGTAGAATGGACCACAGAGTAGCTAAGGTCCATTGAAGAATTCTCATATGGCTTTCTAGCAGAGCTAGAACTATTGCAGTTGACATTGACCGCAAGGCTTGTAGAATCAAGCTGATAGAGAAGAATTCTGAATTATCTTTTTGACTTGAAATCAGATAGTCTGCACCTTTGGTAAGGGAAGGGAGGCTATTACTGATACTGTATTGAACAAAGCCCCTATGAACTTTATAATGTCTGAGATAGTTCTAGCTGATATATGCTGTGGCTACAGTAATTCCTAGATTATAGCAAATCTAGAGTACATAGTCTCGTGCTTTTATCAGATGTCTGGTTGGAGCGGTTATGAGCCAGTCATCCAAGTATGGAAAAAAACAGAATCCCTGCAGTCTCAAGTGATCTGCTACTACTGCCATGCACTTGGTGAACATGCAGGAGCTGTGGTGAGGCCAAAGGGCAGTGCTCTGAATTGGTAATGACTGGCTCCCAGCTGGAAGAGTAGGTATATCCTGGATCACCTTTTCATTTTTATGAGATAGTATGTATCCTGCAGATCTACTGAGCAGATCCAGTCATCCTGTGCAGGAAAGGCAAAATGAACTGAACCATAACCATCTAGAACTTAGCATACTGAGATGATTTGGTCAAACTGCTCAGATCCAAAACTGGTGTCCAGTCCCCTGTTTTCTTTGGCAATAAAAGGAATCAATTTAGTTCAGGATACGTTCTGATCGAGGGGGGTGGGACCTCTTGGATGACTCTTTTCTAGCAGCTTTTTTATTTCTGGAGCTGCTGCTTTCATCTGACTGTGTGGAACACTGGGAATTTTTGTTTACTGTTAAAAGAGGGGGGTAGAGAAAAGGGAATTATACAACTCTGGAAATAATCCTATGCACCCATGTATCTTCTGTAATGTCTAGCCAGGCTCTCTGGTGCAGGGATAGATGACTGACCCCTCCCCCCGACTGTCACCAGAGATGGACATTTGGGCCTCCTTTCAAGAGTGCTGGCAGGATCTGTCAGAGAAAGAATCTCTGGACCCCTGGTTCTGCAGGCCTCCCCTGCCATGCAGGCAGGGTGGCATCTCTTAGAGTTTCACCCTCTGCCCCTGAGGAAACTATCTCCATATGGATCATGCAAAGGACCTTGGGACTTTCTGAACCACATTTTTCGACCACCTCATTGATTCCTAGAGAAGGCCCTTTGAGGAAATATAAAAAATGTACACCCCACTGCAGACAGGTTCTTACCATCTTGCTCACACCTGGAGAGGGTGTCTTTAACTTTTGGGCCACACAAAGAAATTCCATAAAAGGGTGCACTCATGAAAGAGGACTTGAAGGGCTCCACAAAATCACACAAGTGTATCCAGGCATGTCTCCTATTGGAAATGCCTAAACCTGACACACTTGAGGTACCTTCAGCTGTAAGTGAAATTAGCCTCATGGATGAATTTGTGATAGATTGTAGGGTAGCCAACTGTGAGGCAATATTTCTCTGTTCCTCAGGAGTACTGGTCTCAGCCAGGGATTTGATAGTTCTTTAATCAAGTCGTTCTGAAGTCCGGTGAAGTGTGCCAGATAACTCAGCGACCTGAGTGCAAAGGTCATTGAAGCATATAAATGCTTCCCAAATCCTTCCAATGCCATGGACTCCCTGATAGGGGGATGAATACATGAACGCTGTTGCACAAGTTCGTTCTTTGTGGCCGCTGCTAGGACTATGGCATCTACTGGTACTTCTTTGCTCCAAAACTCTCTCCCTTTCAGTGGTGCCAGGATCCTGTCTGATTTCTTGGCAATCAGCTCAACAGCATTGGGTTCCTTGCACGCTGGCCTATAAATCAAATCAATGAGCTCATCAGTGAGCAGAATCACCCAAAATGTAGATGGACCAGACCCAAAGGCTTCCAGAAATACTAATTCCTCTTGGGAAGGGTTATCAGTAAACTAACCACTCCTCTTGCTTGAGGATCTTCAGGATTTCTCCAAAGGAGACGTCATCAGGGCGTGATCTTGGGAACCCTTCCCCCTCAACAAAATATTTATTTTCTGTGATCGACTCTTGAGGAGAGTCTAAGTGCCTCCTCTTGCACTTTCCCTTCCTAGGGACTTCTTGGTAGGATGTTCCAGAGAAGTATCGGAAGATATAATTATACCCTACTGGGTAGCCAGGAGACTTTGGGCTGGCTGTTCCTGTGTAGTAGAGTGTTGAGGCTCAAGGCACAAACACATATGGGATCCAGAAAAAAGATCCAAGGGGGTGGAATCATTCATCTTCCAGAAGCAGAGAACACACTCTCCACCACCTCAAAGGCAGAGTGTTCCAGGGAGAAGGATGTCAATGAAGCAGAGAAGACATGCTTCTGGACCGTCGACTCCCTCTGACCTAAAGGCAGCCCACCTAAGGCAGATATTGGAGCTGAACTGTCCAGTGTAGAGGCTCCTAGGGACAGAAATGCCTCCAACAACTTTAGAGCTGACTCTAAAACCTCCAACCCAACAACAACACTATAGTTCAAAGAGTTATCCGGCTCCACCACACTTGGTGCTGACACACTCCAATAATGTATTGGACCCGAAGATACAACAATCTTCAGAAACAATACAGAGAGTCCTCTCTGGACCCTGTCCGTTCCAGACTGCCATCACCTTTGTTACAGAGATGCCACCATTTTAGCTCCCCTTCAGTGACTTCTTCTTCGTGTTCTTCCAGGAGCCTGACAGAAGCAGATGTGGACAGAATGATGAGGAAGTTTCTCTCGGTACAGATTCATATGGGAGCTCTCCTGGCTCCTACCCCTTTGGGTCCTGAGAGCTTTACCAGTGCAGCAGTGCTACTCCACTCTTCTTGGCTCATTCTCCAATCTGACCCTTGGTTTCAGAGCCCTTGGTCTGGAAGGCAGCATCTTTATTTTTGTAGCATAATGATGATATCCAGACTCTAGAAGCATTGTAGAATTTACTGAACAGTGACGTACAAGTGCCAAAGAGACCACCTGAGTCAGTCACTCAAATAACGGTGAATGAGAACTGTTTGAAATATGCAAACACTGAAGAGCCAGAAATTTGGAAAATATTTAGGGACCCAAAAATAAAAAAGACCAAATGGTAAAGAACTGAATTTGTAACAGGAATCCTCAGTATGAAATCTTACAAAAAGTACAGCTGTATGCAGGTTCTTTATGAAATCCAAAGGGCCACAACTGCAATCCCTAGAACACTGAGACTTTAATTTAGAAGAATGGAAAAATAAACATGAGGTTACTGCACAGTAGCATTCAACTTACTCTGTGGTTCAGAAATCATGGAATTAATGTACATTAGCTGGGGTGTGTGGAGGTGTGGGGGGGGGGTACAGCCACTATCCACAAATACTTTATTGTCAACACAGTAAATGCTGAGTTTCGTTACATTTTTAGGACATTTATACATTTTTTGCTGTTGTGTGACGTGCAATTATGGGTCTCACACTTCAGTTTGATGCTGTTGTGTGAATACATTTGCTGTAACTACGAATGCTTGAGTGGTAAGATTATTGCTTTAGTACCATGTATAATTTGTGGATATTATGCTGACAGCCAAGCAACTGCCATATGGCTTGACATCCAGACCTTTTGGATATCTCCTGCACAGGATTACCTCCACCATATCTCGAACATCAGATGGGTGTATAGTGTAAATGGGTGAAGAGGTGCTCATACCACCTTCAGCCTTTTTTTTTTTCAGACTTAAATGGTCCCCAACAAGGATGCTTATTGAGCTTCAATAGCAGTCTAAATGTCTGTCACACCCAAAGGGCAAGGGAAGGAGGAGTGACTTCAAAGTAGGCTACAAAAGCCTCACAAACACCATGTTGGGGCCTCAAGAGACAGAAAGTGCTGGAGTGTAGGTTGGCCTAAATAAATATGACTTCTCATTATTGATGGATATAAATTTGCATAAAACTTGTTGATCTAACTCACTTGTCTGAGGATATCACACAACTTTAACTTAAAGAAAAAAGGGTAAAAACTCATAGAAAGTGGGACTGGGAGGGCACAATAAAAAAGATGGTGAAGATAATGTCCGTGATGACTACTACTGCGGGGTCTTGGCCTTCTTGTGTGGTCCTGGGTGTTGCTTCTGGTGTTTTAAATTTCAATGCTAGCTGCTTCTATTAGCTCTGCCTCTTGTGTTATACAACTGCTGCCTGTTATGACTATGCAGGAAAATTTCTGAAATATTTTGTAATTAGTGGGTGAAATGTGTGTTTAAAATTTTCAGTTGTCTAACCCATTTCTTCCAAATCTTTCAACATCTTTTTGAGAAGTAGAGCAAATAAGCCTTAACCAGGGGACTATTGAGAAGCTGTTCCTTATCTTCACGGAAAGGCTGGGTCCTTACCAATGTTTATGCGTGCAATGGAATACCAGAGGCAGCTGTTCAAAAGTTGGAAAAGGCAAGATTACAACAACTCCACTCCTCTTGTGTCAGCTCTTAGAACTTTGGGAAAACATCAGGAATGCCTTGTATACCAGGCAAGGTTTCACAATCTTACACCAATACTGCACCATTCAAGTCAGGTGGTTTTATAGCACTAATGGCCAGGACAGCAAGCATATAAAACCTCTTTCCATAGTTAACTAGGATTCTTTCTCTGACTTCTGGAATAATGTAGTTAACTATAACAAATCAATTACCATGACATTTGGCATACACCACAAGCTAATGAATAACTGTAGCATAGTAATTAAAGATCCATGAGGTGCTCCTGTCTCAGGGTAAGGCTTCAGAAATACTTGGGAATGTTTTCTGACCAATAACTTAATTTCCACTCAACACACAGACTTTGTAATATCAATCAACACAGAGTTTTCGCAAGCTGAATCTGAGTTTTTACTTATTCTTCTGCATTAGGCTTTGTAATTATTTTATTTAACTGTAACCATGTTATGTCACTTTGGTGCTTTTCTCCCAGGGCCTCTGTTGAAAATGGGATATTATCCCAGTCAAACTTTCCCAGTAAAAAAATAAATAAATAAACAAACAAAATTAAGTCAAATAAATAAATAACCTAAATACACCAAAATCTCAGTTTTGCAAACAGCTACGTCCACTTCCTGCTCCAGAAAGGACAGACTCATTGGAATACAGATATTAATGAGCAAATGAACATCTGTGTGTCACAGCACTAAACTCTGCTCAAAATACAATTGTCATAGATTACAACCAATAAAATCTGTTGATTCATCTCACCCTCCCAAGGGGAGCATCACTGTAGTTCCCTTTAAAAAGAAACGCAGAGTTCCAGTGACCGGTACAGCAACCCTTCAACTAAACTCCCTAATTTCTTCTCTTGCTTCAAAATGCCATCATCCAACAGTTTACCCCCTCTTTTTATCCAGAGAATTCCCGACTCCAGTCAAACCTCCCTTCAAATAGGGCCCTATGTGAGAAGGCATTTGTCAGGATTGCTCCAGCAGCTTGGAGTGCACTATCCAAGACGCTAGGTGTCTCAAAGTTTACTCTTCTTTCAGAGAACACATCTCCCAACATCTAACGAGATGAATTTAAAAATGATTTCCTTATCATAACTAGGCATCTGCGTGGTCCATTTTATTCTTCCTCAACCTATGGGTTCAGATCCGATCCTCGAATCCAACTCAGCTGCATATTCCAGACTTCGGATCCAGCTCCCGAGCTCCTCCCTCTATCCATAATGCACTATTCCATCTCCAATACGTCAGATAGAGTTTGTTGCCATAGAACCCTATAGCTAAACAGACACGTATAGCTGACAGAGAAAGGAAGGGCTCAAACCCAGAACTATAGGTTCCAGATACAATCCTACAGGTCTCTGCAGAAAAGACAGATGGGGGATGGATAGGAGGGAAGTTGAGAAAGAATGAAAATGGACAGCCTATAGATGCCTAAGTATGGTGAGCACAAAATTTTTAAATCTGATGTTGTCCTTTTCATTCTTCCTCAACCCATGGGGCAGAATCCCCAGCTACGCTGATCTTGGGTGGCTCTCATGGAAGGATATCCCAGAGTTCCACCGATACAAAGATGGCTCTGTTTCTAGGAATTATATCTGATTTGTAATGAGTAACAAAGGTATGAGCATCAGATTATGCAAAGGTATGAGCATTGGACTATGTAGTTGCACCCCATATATCATCAATGGATGTTTTTGACCAAAAAGCAAATGGAGCAGCCATAGATTTGGTTGAATAAGCCCTGGTAGGTTTGAGTAAGGCCATGCCTCGTTGAGAATAGATCCAAGAAATACAGTCTGTAATCCACTTAGCTAGAGTGACTTTACAGACTGGGCAACCAAGCCTTTTTGATGAAAGGGAGACAGAAAGTTGGTCTGATTTTCTAATTTGTTCAGTCCTGTGAAAATAAAAATGTAATTGTCTGTGTGCATCAAGGAGTTGAAGCAGGTACTCTCCTTTTACTTGAAAACTTTAGAAAGAAGACTGATGAATGAACTGATTAATATTATTTTTCAGAAACCACTTTGGGTAAAAAAAAGGGGTTGTCTGTAAGGTAACTCTATCTTTATGAAAAATTAATAAGTTTTTTTTTTTTGAGGAAAGAGCCTGGAGTTTAGATATTCTCTTTAGAGAAGCAATGGCGACTAAAAAGACTGTTGTCCATGAAAGGAATTTTAAATCATTTTTAGCTGAAGGTTCAAAAGGTTTTTGAGTCAGACCTTGTAGCACAACTCTTAGATCCCAATGAGGTGAAGTATCCTTTATTGGTGGTCTTAGAAGAAAAATAATTTGGATGAAGCCAACAAACAATTTCTGTCTCCTGAGTAAAAATTAGAAGTTGCTGCCAGCTGAAACTGGATCAGAGAAAGGGTCAAGCTCATTATTCAAAGCCCAAAGAGAAAATCTTTTCCACTTGCTCTTGTATAATTTTTTAGTACATTCTTTTTGAAAAGCCAAAATAATGGTACAAACAGGGGAAGACAGCCTGGGCTATCTAGCCATTACTGGAAGTGGAGAAACCAAGACATTAATTTGAGGGCCTGTATGTTGGAAAGTTGGATCCCTGGTGGGTGAGAGAGCTGACTCCAGTATCCATGGAGGATAACAAAAGTGAGACCGTAGGAAGGGCAACCATACTTTCTGAGGACAGAAAGGGGCAAAGAGGATTACTGAGCTCTTCAACTGACTTGCTTTCCGCAGAAATTTGGAAATCATAGGGAGTGGCGGTTAAACATAAAGAAGACCCGAGGGCCAAACAAGGAATACAGCATCTCTCAGTGACTCCCCCTGTGGGGGTGACAACAGCAAAGTACCTGCTGCACTTGTTGCTGTCAGCAGCTGTAAAGAGGTTGCAGCAAGGATGGTCCCAGTGATGGATCTGCTTAATTTGTCTGCTAGTACGTTGGTTTTCCCTGAATTGTGAGACACAATTATTAAGCAGTCTGACGAGATCACCCATTCCCACACTCTCATGACCTCTCTGCAAAGCTAGAGTTCCTCCTTGTTTGTTGATGTACCAGAGTGCAGACATGTTGTCAGCCTGAATTGCAATAGTCCCTAGAGGGACACCATCTTGAAATGCCTGCAATGCAGGTAGGACTGCTCTCAACTCTAGTTTACTGATATGCAGATTGGTCTCTTCGGGAACCACATGCCTTGGACCGTTCATCCCAAGAAATGCCCCCCAGCCCAGTTAAGAAGCATCCATGGTCATTGTAGCCATTGGGGGTGGTAGAACAAAGGGTCAGCCTAGATGAATATCACCTGATTGGATCCACCAGTAGATGTGTTATTTGCAAATTGGAGTAAGCTTGACTAGAAAGGATAGGTGCTGATGAAGAATGGACCACTGAACAGCTAGAGTCCACTGAAGAGCAAGCATAAAGAAATGTCCCAAGGGAAATAATACAGTGGCTGCTACCATGAATCCTAGGGCTTGAAGTACTGATCTTGCTGAAGTAGATGGATGGGAAAAAGTAGATGACATCTGACAGTGGAAATGCAATGAGGTGGCAGAGATGCTACCTGTGGTGACCTATCCAGAAATGTAACAATGAGTTCCAGGCCCTGGACTGGTGTAAAGTTTGATCTGGCATAGTTTATTGTTATACCCAATGATGCAGAAATCTGGAGCAAGTAGTCCCTGGCACGTAGAAGGAGATGCTTGGAGGGGGCAGTGAGGAGCCAGTCGTCTAGGTATGGAAACACTCGGAACCCCTTTAGTCTCAAGTGAGCTGCCACCACCGCCATACATTTGGTAAACACCCTAGGGGCTGTGGTGGATCCAAAGGGCGGGGCTCTGAATTGGTAATGACTGTCTCCCAGCTGAAAGCATAAGTGTCTTCGGGAACATCTGTGTATTTTGATATGATAATATGCACTCTGAAGATCTATCAAGCACATGCAATCATCCTTGTGAAAAAAAGATAGGATGGACTGCACAGTGACCATTCGGAACTTTAACTTTTCACCTACTGATTCAAATTGCTTAGATTCAAAATCAGTCTGAGGTCCCCTGTTTTCCTGGGCACTAAAAAGAAGCATGAATAAGTTCCAAATCATACTTGGTGGTGGGACTTTTGGATGACTGTTTTCTTTATCAACGCTTGGATTTCTTGCACTGTTGCCTTCCTCTGACTGGGTGAAATGTCGGGGAGTTTCTTTCTTTTGAAGGTAGGGAGTAAGAAAAAGGTATGTATATTATTCTTAGCACCCACGAATCTTGTGTTATATTTGAGGGGTAGAAAACTTGATTCCCATGGCAGACAGTCTTTCCATCCTATTCACTGCAGTTAAGAGTCACTTTTACTGAAGGCCCAAACAAGGAAGTGACATCAAATGGGGCACTGATAAAGGACGTCTTAAAAGGCTCCACAAAGTCACATAGCTGCATCCAGGCATGTCTCCTTATGTCAATGTCTGAACCAGCAGCTTGTGAGGTGCCCTTGGCTGTGTGAGAGATCAACCTCATCAAAGCATTTGATATAGATAACAGAGTGGCCAGTTGTGAGGCATTCTTTTGAAATCCTCTATAGACATGGTCTCTGAGAAACTATTTGATTACTAGACTTTAGAGAGATTTGACCAAAGAATTAAGTGTACCAGGTACTTTAATGATCTCAGGGCAAGGTTCCTGAGGCAAACACTTGCTTTCTGAATCTGTCCAATGCACTAGACTCCCTGTTTAGTACATGGACAGCAGAGCTCTGCTTTGCTAGCTCTTTCTTGGTGGTTGTGCCACCACAATAGCATCAACTGGGATTCCTTTGTTCCAGTAGGATTGTGTTTTGGAGGAGCTAAGAATTTATCGGGTCTCTTTGGAATGGGGTCAATGGTATTCGGTTCCTTCCAAGCCTGTTGGAAAACTAAGTTAATGAGCTCATACATGGGGGGGGGGACCCAAGACGTAGATGGGCCAGAACCAAAAGCTTCCAAAAATACAGATTCTTCAGGATAGGGATTTTCAGAAGACCAGCCACCTTTTTCTCTAAGGATTTCTAAAATTTGTCCAAACGAGATGTCATCCGGTGGTGATCTGGGGGACCCTTCTTCATAAAAATTGGTATCCTCAGTGACAGAGTCCATCAGGGATTCTATGTGCCTTCTCTTGCACATTCTATTCTGATGTACTTCCTCTGGGGGATTTTCATGGGAGGTATCAGAAGAGAGGGGGAGTTCCTCTAACAGAACTGATATGGATGCTTGCTGGAGCTGGCTGTCCTTGTGGCGTTGGTCTAATCAACTTAGAGTTCAACAAGGGAATAGGGACTGGAGTAAAAAAAAAAGAGAAGGCGGTTCTCTGGACAGAGAAAAGGCCTTTCTCATAACCTCAAAGGCAGACAGACCTGGGGATACTTGAACTAGCTGAGCTGGAGTTGAGGCTCCCAGCAAAGCTAGGTCCCAACCAACCCCAGATACATGACTTGAGGATCGAACCAAGCCCAAACTGTCTAGAGCTGAGGGTCTGAGAGGCAGAGATGGATAGACAACATTGGTGTTAATCCTGGTCCCGCTGATCCGATGCTGACACTTTGGCTCTGAGACCCAGTCAGACATCTTCTTCAGATCTGACTCTGAACCTCTCAGGGATTTCAGATCCTAGGACACTGAAACAGCTAGACAGATCAGAGAAGAAGAGAGAACAGTGTGATGATGAAGTTAGAAGGCTCACAGATTTGATAGGAGACAGAGCCAGTATGACCCCCATTTGGATCTGAGCTCAGAGAAAGTTTTGCACCATCCTATGCACATCTGCTTCTGATAAACCTCTGGAAGACCTGGAGGATGTAGTGGATGGAAATCTAGAATGTCTTGGTGTTTGTAACAAAGGGGATAGCAGAGTAGGAGATATAGACTTAACTGTATACTCTGCTATACGACCACTCTGTGTTGTGCCAGGTTTCAGAGCCGAGGAACTGGGATCCCATGACATTGCTGTACTACTGATAGATATGGCTATCGGAGCCATAGGTTTTGGGTCAGAAGGCTTGATATCCAAAGGTCGGGTCTTAGGATCTGACACAATCAGATCTAAGATCTTATGACTTTTGTAAGGTGGCTCCAACGAAGTATTGGGGTACTTCAGTGGGAAGTGTTTTCTTGAATCCGATGAACCAGACATTTTAGAGGGGGGATGAGTCCCTGAAGATGTAGTAGAAGCAGGGAGAAGACCCTTTAATATCAATTTATTACAGCAGTCAGCTAGCTAAGACCCTGGGATTAAAGGTGGAACAAACTGAACAGTTTATATCCAGATGACTGGCTCTGAGGCAATAAACGCACTCCTTGTGGGCATCCAAGTTCAGAATCTTATGCCCTCAAAAAGTGCATTTTTTGAAGCCCATTGGTTTATCTGACAGGTTTATAAGGTCAAAGTAAACAAGTCCAAAAGACAACACACTAGTAGCAGGTAAGAAGAAATGTTTAAACAATACAGTAAAAGGAGATTCTAAATATATTTATATATTATTTTTTTTAACAAAAATGGAGAAAAATTACGAACAATGGCAATATGAAAGAATTACCTTAATCAAAAAAATAAGTAGGATACCAGCTATGGTAAGAGAAAAGAAGTACTATATGAATAAACAGTAGCCATAACACCAGCGATAAACTGAGAGGGAGGAAAAAGAAAAAGGTATATTATAGAAAAAAATTACTTTTTAAAGATAGACATGCTTAATCATTAACAATAGCTCAAGAGAGGAACCTGCATCTATGGGTAGAGGAAGGAGCTTGAGAGCTGGATCCAAAGTCTGGAGTATGCAGCCGAGTTGGACATGAGGATTGGATCTGAACCCATGGGTTGAGGAAGAATGAAAAGGATAACATCAGATACAAATGTAACAGTCTAGAAAATATCTAAACAGCAGCTCCAATATTGTTCCACTCTAACAAATCTCTATAAAGTGCATGTACTGTTTCATGTTTATACTGTAACTATACAGCAATTATCACATGCATATGCTGACTTCACATATCTCTACCCACATTCTACTAATACTAGCCCATATAACTATCCACTCACAGACTAAGAACTGTTTGTTGCAAGACCTAATTAATGTGTATGCATTCTAATCAAAAATACTGAAAATATTATTAGCCTGTTGTGCATCTACCTGTTGATATTGTGTGAAGTCACTGCCTTCTTGGCTTACATTGTTCTGAAGTGTCTTCAGATCTGCCCACCTACTTTAACAATGTTAAATGAGTAATTAAAATGTTAAGAGTTGCTTTTTTCTTATACATCCCAAATTACTGGAGATTCAGCCATAACACTCTTGGTATAGCAACCTAAAATGTAAATGGAACCTGTACAAACTTGTTAAGCTTTTCTTAGAAGCAAGTCACTGAGAATTAGGGTCTTGGGACTGCTTAATATGCAGAAACCTCAAAAGATGGAATTTCAGGATTTCAAGAGATCCAGAGAATGGTTTCAGCACAGTCTGCACTGGTGGCATATTGGGATAAAACCCAAACTTCAGCCATGGTATCTATAGTTCTATTAGCAGCTTGGGCACTTGGCACAGACAGAAAAGATGGGTGTGTCTATCCTGGGAAAGCTCACACACTCGGGCAAATCTCTGCAGCTTATCCGAGGTGTAAGCTGAAGATGTATGAAGAGTGTTGTCTAAAAGGTGTTAGGGCTTTGGCTGAGTCACACAAAGAGGCATAGAAGATATGCCACAGGTCCATTATAAGCTATTCCTTTTATCAGCAAAAGTACACATAGGGGTGTGGAACAGGCTTTAAAGGAGACAATACTCCCCCATGCATGATGCTGCACCAGGATGCATCAATCTTTTCACAGGCCATGAATATGGGCTGGAGTAAGTCCAGGGGCAGTTAAGGTAGATTTGGTAGACTAACTGGATAAGGAGAGGCTCTGGGAGCAACTGATGTTTAGCTGCAGGGGAAGTCAAAAAATACACAAATAAAGAATGACTTGAGCACAGCAAACTATAGCAACTGTGCATATCTTTATTTAGTTCCTTGGTAGGCTATTCAAATTGTTTCATTAAATTAAATGCCTCTCTCACAGACATCTGAAGGAGTGCTCTAAAGAAGGCTATCCTTATCCCCAGAGTTAATATCTAGACCAGTAAAGAATGTTTTCTTAACCTGCTTGGACAAATCAATCTTCCTCAGAACGTCAGGATGAAGGACAGGACAGATGATGGCCTTTTCCTTTTTTGGTTGAAGTAGTCACCCAAACAACCATCAGGCATCTAGGTATAAAAATTCAAATGTCTGGTCTATGAGCAGCCTAGTAGCATATGTGAGCTATCACTCCATGAAGAAAAACTGTGGTAAGCCTTCAAAGTAAAACAAAGAAGAGGCCAGTTTACAACTCCTGCAGTGGATACCTGAAAAGTGATATCTAGAGCACATATTTATTTAATACAAACTGAAAAGAAAATCCAGTAATTGTGTAGCACATTTAAAAGTTATAGGAAGTAAAGTAGCATGGTCTATGGCCAATCTGCCCTCTACAGCTCCCTGCCAAAACAGAGATGTTAGATGGAAAATGGAACATTGAGTGGACTCCAATAGTCAGAATGAGTGAAAGAATCTTAACCCCAGTAGCTAGAGTTGAATCTGTCTTGATAACTATTAATAAAACTGCCAGTCTTTGTCACAAACACCTACCATTGTAGAATTATGGAGCCTACATCAGGTATTCTAAGTATTTTTTAGAATGTTATAAGAGAACAGCTGCCTCTGTTTCATCAATTCCTTACCACTGTCTTTATTTAGAGAGAACTGGTTAATGGAAGGAAAAGGTGAAGAGCTGCTAATTTTCACATTCTAGAAAGGCTTTAATCTTCACCCTTCTCCATAGGTTCACAGGCATTTACTCGGCTAACTACCACAAGGGCCTTTTTAAGCCTACTCATGCATCCCAAATTTCTGGAAAGTTCTGGTACCCATGATAAGTGTAACCAGGGGCCTGAGAGATGAACCATTTACAGGCTACCTGTGTCCATTAGAAGCACTGGTGCCAGACCAGGGATGAATTCCCTGATCCCCATCTAATTATCCAAGGTAAGACCTGAATTGGGTCAGGAAGGAACTCTTGTGTCACATGTATTGGGAGCCTGTTCTAAAGAAGGGGCAGTATCTGGAATACATACCTGTATCTTTATCAGCTCCTATTTATACCACAGGCAAGGTTTAAGTCTTTAAAATGGGTAATTCTGGTTCTGTTTGTTTTTCAGATATGCAGTTTTTCAGATATGCAGGAGGCCCATTAGAGTGGGGTCTGACAATGCCTTATATGCCAGGCATAGATCTCTCAACAGCCTGTAAGAGACAGAATACAGGGATAGGGCCTTGTGGTGGTCTGCACAGAACATGCTACTTATGCCCTGTATTCTTTTAGAGAGGAACCTCCGCAGACATTTCAATTGTTGGATATGCCTGGTTAGGTACATACCCAAAGGGGGCACTGTACTCAATGATAGGTCTAATGAATGCTGCATACAGTGGAACAATTACTTCCTTGGACCTAGATGATATATCTTTGTATACAAGTTGCACAACATAAAATGATTCCTCACTACTGTAGACACGTGATGGTCAAAGGCTAGATTACTGTCTATGTGTGTCCCCAAGTCCTTGACTACTGGTCAGTTCTTGGGGGTGTGTTGTCAATATGATAGTTACCAGGGGTGGACAACTTCCCGAAGGACACTATTATGCATTTCATGGCATTTAGTTTTAGTCCATGGCTCTGACACAAGTTATCTGTCTGTGTCAGACTTTCTGAAGAGCATTTGTGTCAGCAGGGGATCCTTTGACCACTCCTTATTTTCAATTATATGCAAATTTAATCAAGAGGCCATTGACACTGGCCTGGACTTCAGAAAAGTAAATGTCAAAAAGAAGTGGCCTCAAGACTGATCCCTGAGGGACTCCACTTGTGACTAGCCTCTATGTAGAAGTGGACTCCTCAATTCTAACTTCCTGGGTCATGTTTGTGAGCCAGCTGGCTATCCACCTGGTGACATCAGGGTTTGCACCCAACCTCTTGAGTTTGTCAACAATGCCCGAGTGTGGTATTGTGTCAAATGCCCTGGCCAGGTCAAAGAAGACAGTGTGAACCATTTTACCCTCATCCATTGTTTTGGTGACCTTCTCAAAGAAGTCCACCAGGCAGAGTAATCATAACCTGCCCTTGATGAAACCAAATTGGGTTTCATCCAATGATGTTATTATTAATCATTTCCATAATAAACTCTTTCCATGGCTTTGCACATGAGACTAGTGAGACTTATGGATCTGTAGGTTACAGGGTCTGTAGATGTTCCACCTTTGTGCATAGAGATGCGTGTTGCTGTTCTCCATTCATGAGGCTCAAATCCTGTTTGAAAGCTACCGTTAAATGGCAATTCCAGATAGGTCATGTTTCATGGTACTTAGCAAGCATTCCAGGATGACTGTCTGAGCACACTGATGCAGTGATGTCCTTCGTGGTTCACTGTTGCAGTCATGACTGTAGGGTTCTTCCTGCCAGCAGCAGGCCTCGATCGGCCAGAGTCCCAAAGCCTGGATCGGGCGTCAGCTGAGGTCGCTTTTATCCTGACGTCAATTCACCAGGAGGTATAAAGACCTCAGCCGACGCCATTTCCCCAGTCTTTCTTGCCGTGCGGTGCCCTGAGCAGTACGCAAGTGCCGGTCAGCTTTCTCCTGTCTATTTTTGGATTTTACTTCGTGGATTTCCATTTTTCAAGCTAAGTACCCCGCTGGGGAGGTCTTTTTCTTGCTCCTGTCAGATGTCAGAAAAAGTTATTGTTTGTATTTCATGTGGGACACATATACCTCATGGGGATTTTCACTCTTACTGTCTTCCCTGCCTGGGGCCTGTCCACATCATAGCTAATTTTAGTTTTTTTGCTACATTTAACCAATGCACTATCAAGCGTGGGGACATTTTGTTTTCTACTTCTTTGGGAATCCCTTGAGCAGGATTATTCCTTTCCTCCTTATGAGGGTTTTGATGCTGAAGAATCCTTTCCGATTATTCTTTTGGTGTATCTTTACATGATGTGAGAGTGCTTTTCCACTGGAAAGGGCAGGAATTCTCTGAATCCGAGAAAAGGCTTTGGGGTTTTCTTCTTTTCCCACAGCATGGGCCCCTGGCTATTCCCCCTGTATTGGACATTGTATATAATGTTTTTACAGAAGCCTCCCTCTCTCCTACTTCCTTTCCTCCTGCTTCTGTCGACTCGGATAGGTATTACAGGGTTCCAGATTCTCATCAATTCCTTTTTAGTACCTTTCACCTGATCCAGAAGCGATTTCTCAGGGCCCTAAGGGTGTTAAAAGTGGCCTCTGCTAAAAATTCTATTCCCTCTGTCCGAGAGTCCAGAGCTTTGGATAGATGGGGGAAAAAAAGTTTCTGCTACATTGTCTATTAGAGTTTTGTACTGTCAGTTTCATATGTTGAAGTTTCAGCAATACCTTTTGTCTATATTTTAACAAATGATGTCGGCTGGTTTTGGTGGTGCAGACAATAAGGAGCTACAGGATTTATTGCATGCTGTTGAACAGGTGGGTAAACATACCCTGCACTGTGGTTTTGATTCTTTGGAGGCTTCTTGCAGGGCTGCTGCAACTGGCACAGCTCTTAGGAGACATGCTTGGTTGAAGGAACAAAGCTTGCCGGATCAAGTTAAAGCCAAACTTTTGGATGTCCCTTTGCAGCACGATTTTTTGTTTGGGGCTTATGCTCAAGAAGTTAAGATGTTATTACGATATGTCCTCTGATTCTTTTCTAGCTTCTGGAGTGTATAAGAAGCACAGGATACAGTCAGGCCTTCGAGGTCCAAAGCACAGGATGTTTCTCGGTCATTGCCAGTTGCCAGTTCGACGGTCGTCAGTGAGGTGCTTTTGCAGCCCTTGTCGTCCGCCTCTTTGAACCGCTTGCCTGTACCAACTCCAGTGTGGAGCTGATGGGGCTTTCAGAGTTACCGGGGAATGGTCCTTCGGATATTGCTCCCTCAGTTGGGTCTGGAGCCGCTGTGCAGGCACCGGCTTCTGAGGGAGTTTTCAGGCCATCACTGCTTTATGTTAACATGGATTCAGTTTCAAAAAAAAAAATAAAAATGGCTGAGGACCTGTTACCTATGATCAGGGGTTCGCATCCCCCTCCTGACAAGAAGCCTAGATTACAGTCGGACGGTTAAAGATTTTCTACAGGTGCTACCTCCTAGTTTAGCAGGCACTGGCTAGTTACACCTTGGTCCTTTTCAAGCTAAGACGGGCCTCAGAGAGGCAGTTTCAGGCGTTCCAGGGGTAGGGGATAGACACAGACCCCTTTCTGGCATAGGCAGTGGAGTGCCCCCTTTCCCCAAGGGAGGTGAAGTTACGTCTCAACCTTGCTGGAAACAGTCTTTATGACTCTCCCTTTCTAGTCCCAGGGGTTCTCCTCCTGCAGGCACCTTTGGGAGGCGAAATGTCTTTTATCACTATTGGAGCTGCATAACCCAGGATAAATGGGTTCTGGATGTAGTTTTATGGGATTACAGATTTCATTTCCATACCTTGCCAGTACCAATTGGATGGCCAGATCTTCCAAATCATCAATGGGCAGAGACACTACAGTAAGTTCAGTTACTCATGGCCATGGGGCCGTAGAATCGGTACCACATTTAGACATAGAGCAAGGTTTTTATTCATGGCTTTTCTTGAAAGGAATACGCATGGAGACCTATCCTGGACCTTTCCGTACTAAACACCTTCCTAGATATACCAATATTCAAGATGTTCACTCTGCAGTGGCTGCTGCCTATGTTGGGCAAGACCGCTTGGATGGTGACTTTGGATATAAAAAAAAAAAAAAAAAGAAAAGTTCTGCAGGCTTTGGGTTACATGGCTTCCTGCATTCTACTAATACCATAGGCAAGACTGCATATGAGGAAACTACAATAGTACCTCAAGAGTGTATGGTCTCAGCATTACCACAGTTTGGAATCAGTGATCACAATTTTGCCTTGTCTCCAGCAAGAGTTTCTTTGGTGGGCCGAAGCCTGTCTCCAGAACAAGGGGAAGCCTTTTTGTCCTCCACCAACCAACCAAGTTCTGACAACGGATGTTTCAGATTATGCCTGGGGAGCCCACATGCACGGGAGATGTCTTCAGGGTGTTTGGACAAAGGAGCAAACACACCTGTGCATAAAATTGAAGGAGATACTAGCTGTACAGAATGCCCTGTTAGCCTTCAGGGACCTTCTTCTACCAGGCAATTGTTGATAAAGACAGACAATACTACAGTGATGTGGTACATAAACAAGCGGGGGGCTCTCACTCTTACCCCCGGTGCAGATTAGCCATGACTCTGGGGTACACTGCTCTGACCTGCAGTGTCAACTTACAAGCACAATTCCTGCCAGGAAAAGACACCACTCTGGCAGACACATTGAGCAGAAACTTTTTGGATCCACACGAATGGATGTTGGATGTTCGGTTATTCAGGATGATAATAAAGGCATGGGGATGTCCAGACATAGATCTCTCTGCATCCCCTCAGAATCAACTTCCAACATTCTGCACAAGGACCTACCACAAATTAACATGGAGGGTGGATGCCCTCTCATTCAGTTTCTGCCTCAACTCCCTCATCCACTGTCTCATACAGGACGGCCGGATCTGGCACAGTCATGTCAAAGCTCTGAATCTAGCAGCTTGGCAGATCCAGGGTCTGTAAACACCTCTGCCTTTTCCAAACAGGTAATGGATGTCATCCTTGAAGCTAGAAGGCCCAGCACTAGGAAATCTTATGCAGGTAAATGGAAAAGATTTTTGCTCCTGGAATCAAGTCCAAGGTGGTGATTCTGCTGTTCCGAACATTTCTCTGATTTTACGATATCTAACAGAGATGTTACATACGGGCCTATCTTTTTCATCTATTACGCTTCATGCCTCTGCTATTTCTGCACATTACAATACGGATCCTCCGATTTTTTCTCATCCATTACTTAAACAATTTCTTAGAGGGGCTAAGAATATTTGGCCCCCTATAAGAGCACCTGTTCTCACTTGGGATCTTAACTATGTTTTGGAATAATTAACCTTGTCTCTTTTTGAGCCTGCAGCTTCCACGGATTTGAAATTTTTGTCTTGGAAAACTGCCTTTCTTTTGGCCATAACCTCTGCCAGAAGAATTTCAGAATTGCAAGCACTCATGGCTGTGGAACCTTTCATTATTTTTCATCAGGACAGGGTATCCCTAAGGACTACTCCCACCTTTATGCCTATGGTGGTTTCGGCAGTGGCCTTGAATCAGACTATTCATTTACCTACTTTTTATCCTAATCCTCAAAGGGGGACAGGACCAAGATATTCAGGAAATCTGACCAATTGTTTGTCGCTTCTGCTCCTTCTGCTCAAGGGAAAGCAATCACTATGCAAACTATTTCTAAGTGGATTGCCCACTGCATCCAGTTCTGTTATTCTTATCAAGGCAGTCCAGTTCCTGTTAATATTAGGATTCCTTCTACCCGGGCTACTGCTACTTCAGTAGCATTTATTTGTGGGGTTCCTACAAAGGATATTTTAGAGGTTGCTACTCAGAGTTATGTGCATACTTTTTTCTAAGCATTACAACCTCCCTCTCTATTCTAACTCTAGGGCAGGTTTTGCTTCTGCGGTCCTGCAAGGTTTTGTGGCCACCCCTTCTGTTTTTCCTCCAGCCACCCTTTCTTAGCTTTGGGACTCAACCCTACAGTCATGACTGCAACAGTGAACCACGAAGGACATTGTACAGTTGTGTACTCTTACAATAAATGTAGATGTTCGAGTGTGTTCACTGCTGCAGTCTGGGTTACCCTCTCTCCTACCCCCTCTTTTGTTTTTTCTTTGAGTCTTGTCTGTTATGAGGTATTTTGGCTGATGTGGTTTTGGGCATGGTTTCATTTTTAGCCTTTTCTTTTTGGGCACCTGACATCTGGGGCAAGAAAAACTGGGGAAATGGCGTCGGCTGAGGTCTTTATACCTCCTGGCGCATTGACGTCAGGATAAAAGCGACCTCAGCTGACGCCCGATCCAGACTTTGGGACTCTGGCCGATCGAGGGCTGCTGCTGGCAAGAAGAACCCTACAGTCATGACTGCAACAGTGAACACACTCGAACATCTACATTTATGGTAAGAGTACACAACTGTACTTTCTTGACCTTAGAGAGAGAATTAAGGATCTGTTCCCTAGTGATAGCATGGAGAGTTATATCTGACAGTATTTCCTGAGGGAAGGCTGAGGGGGAGAGAGGGATAAAGTTGGAGATGAGTTTATCAGATAGTAGGTTTGCTATATCTTCTGGTGGCTCCAATGACAATGTGCTCTGCACATAATTCTGTACTCCCTTTAAGGTTGCAGACAAAGCTAAAGAACGCCTTGTGGTTGTCCTTGACCTGGGAGGCCAAATTTACCTCAGATTTGGTTTTGTAGACTTTATATGTCTTCTAAGTGGTTTTGTTTAGTTTGATGAGAGTGCACTCTAACATATTAGTGAGGGCCAGATTAGCTACGGTGGCACCTCTGGTTGGTAAACTGACAATCTGGTCCAGGGTGTCTGTATTTACAAAATCCAGGAATCTCTGTGCCTGTACGTTTGGTGTCATATATGATTCCCAGTTAATAGTGGGGTAATTAAAGTCACCCATGAATGTGGTGTTGGGTTGGATGGGAAGCATTTCCAATAAATTTAAATACATGTTATAGGTTTCCTGGGTCATACAGTGGGACCTATAGCTTGCAAGGAAGTGGTATGGGATTTTGCCTACGGTGATTTGAATATGGAGAAGCTCAAGTGCATTGTCTGGTGTGACCAGTCTTGAGGTACATTTATTTTTGATGTAAATCGAGGGGATCCGTACTGTTCATCAAATGGCCATTTCACCGAATGTGAGATGGCCAAGCACACTTTCGGGAAAGTGCTTTTCACCAAAAAAGCAGTTTTGTGAAAGTGTGCTAAAAAAAAAAAAAAAAAAACGTGGGGGAATGGCCACTGCTGAGATTGTAGTACAGTGGGATATGGGAATATTCCCTTTTCCCCAGTGTACTGCAATCTCGAAGTGAGAATATAAAAGTAGGGGGGAGACGCAGCCCCCCTGCGTTAATGTAATATGTTTTTCTTTTTTTTAATTTTGTTATATATATATATTTTGCCCAGTTTAGCGAAAGTGCTTTTTCAGTGAAAAGCACTTTTTCTAAAGTGTGTTCGGTTGTTTTGGTTTCGGTTAGGTAGGATTTCATGCAATAGTACGAGACCCAAATCAAGACACCTCCACTTTTAGTCCCTGTCTGTGTAGTAGATGGTCTAAATGTGTGGAAGGCATTATAGCCTAGCACTCCTGTTGTGCTCTCTACTGCTTTAAACCATATCTCAGTGACTGCACAGAAGTCAGCATTATATGGTATGAGGAGAGCTTGTAGGAACTGGAATTTTTTGTTCGGACTCCTAGAAATACCTTTAAATTTTCTTGGTTTTGATTTGCTAAGTCGGAAGTACTTTCCGTTTGGCATTGCCTAAAAAAGGCACTATAGAGGAGGACAATGTTTTAGCTAATATTCAAAAACCTTGAGAGGAGAGGTGCAGACCATCCCTGGCAAAGCAGAATGGTCTGTTGACCATCTGGAATGATATCAGAAACTAAGCCAATTATTAGTCAGTCATCTTCTGTTCATATTGTGGCGTCATCCTTGGAGAAGGCAAAATGCTGCTCAATGCTAGGCTCATAACAGCCTGGGACACGCATTCCAAGAGCTCCATGATGTCCCTCTTCATATAGTCTAGGGAGGTAGGTCTCAGGTCATTTATACGCACAAGGACTATGACCGAGTCATACTAGTACTTGCTATCCAATGACCTGAGTGCGTATGTAACGTGGCGGATCCTGGCCCCTGATAAGCAACTGATCATAATTTTCTCCTTACTCAGCCTGGTGAGAGTGACATAAGTGTGTCTCACAATGGAGTCTCCAATGACCAGTATGTTGGATTGTTTGGTGGCTTGCATTATGGACTTAGAAGTAGAGGCTCCATGAGATATCGCTATATGTGTTGACATGGGTGCTGTTTTGAAAGAGTGTATTCGGGGCTGCTGATGGTATTTGTTATGCATACTTCATCTAAAAGGTCTTTGGGGTTTAGGAAGGTTACATTTAAGTACCTCAGTATATGTGGGTCTATGCATCTGCTTTGAATTGTGTGTGATGGGTGCAGAATGTGTACTACTGACAACCTGATTGACATTAGAAATGCTTTTATGTGAAAACTTTGCCTCCAGTGACATTGTATAAATATATGTCTCACATACCATATCAGTTTGTTTGAGAATTAACTAGTCAGTAAACATGAAGCAATTTCTACATTGCCTCAGGATGCCCATATCCACCAAGCTGGTAATGGAGATAATGAGAAAGTTCATATCCATGGCAACTTATTGACTTGACAATTAGAGTGAGAATATAAAGTAATGTCAGGAGTATCTGGTTCACAACAATGGGGGCAGTGCTTGTCACTGCAAACTAGTTGTTCTGTCTGCAACTAGGTATTGGTGAAATTTCAAGGGTTCTTTTACAGGAAAAATGTCAACTCAAAGTGTCTGTGTCAATACAGGCACTGCCAAACACTTGAAGGAAATTAATAAGTAGACATTGATGATTTATGGATGAACATTCAGGCATATATTCTGAAATTAGGTTAAACAGCAGGAAATCAAACAGTAATTATTGAAAAGAAAGAAAAAATCAGCTTGTCAAGAATAATGAAAAGAGGGCATTCACCTAAATGGCTACTACTCATGCTGGTCTCACTACAGCTTCATGCTGCTGGGAGAAAATGTTCCTTTGCTTCTTCTCTCACCAGAAACAAAACAGCGGTATCAATCCCAAGATCAGAAACAGGCCTCAAGCTCTTTGGTGATCAACAGTCTTGTCCCAGATTATGTAAGTGTCTGTAGCCTTTTCTTGATAGATGTCTTGCTATAGCAACCAGTCCAATCAAGAAGGTCAAACACAGATATTCACTGCCCAATCAAAAACAGTCAGGAATCGATGCACTCTGCTCCTTATCTCACCAGGAGCAAAATGTAAGCAATAATTCCAAGCTGGCACCTATGAAAATGTTATTAGGCTTTCCGGTGATTAGCAGTCTCCAGGAAATAATATCTCTATACTCCTCTCAACAGGAGCAAAACAGAAGCAGTAATCTCAAGATAACTGCTGAGAGGCAGAATGTGGGCTCTCCAGTAATCGGTGGTCTCAGAATAGATGTTGCATATTTTAAACATAAGATGGAAAAAAATGGGTTAATAGCCTAAGAACTGCAGTGTGCACTAAGCAGTTAGATATGAAAGGTGGGGGTAACTTAAGCTGTACCTATCTAAGTGGAGAGCCACTAATTTTAAAAGCGCAAGATAGAGTGGAAGGGGGTGGGCACTTTGTATTCTGGCTCTATGTGGAATGGTCAATAAATTTAAATAGCTGAAGAAGAGTGATTTCACAAAATGATAATTTTGTGCTTACTCACAATAGCCAATGAAAGTGGAGAGGGAGTGATATATGTGGCCAACATAAGGTACAGGCAACTAGAAAGACAGTTCCAATCTATTTTTGCTGAAAATAATAAAAATAAAAGTTTTTTTTACTCACCATAACGATGCACCTGTGTTTTCCATTTTCATACTTCCTCAACTGATGTGTCTTGGAGCCGACCTTAGGTACAGCTCTGCCACTTTTGTTAGATTCACAAATCCAATTTTTGAGCTCCTCCCTTACCCATAATGCCCCACTAGTTTACGATACCTCAGAAATAGTTTGCTGCTTCCAGTAAAAATGGTTTACAGTATACAGAATCAATAGAGAACCAGCAGAAATAAAACTGGTGCTCAAACAAGGAAAAAATAGGTTCCCAAGAAAAATCCTTTTGGTGTACCCAGGAAGGAAGGGAAGGTGGTTAAGAAGGCAAGAAGTTGAGGAAGAATGAAAATGGATAACGGAGACGCATTGTTATAGTGCGTACATAATTTTTGTATCTGATGTTCTCATTTTCATTCATTTCTCAACTGATGGAACAGTGTCCCCAGCTAAATGAACCTTGGGTGGTCCTCATGGAAGGATATTTCAGAGTACTGTGAAGCCAAAAGCAGCTCTGTTCCTAGAAATTAAAAGCAATTTATAATGAACAAAAAAGGTACGAGCACTGGACCAAGCGATAGTTGCACAAATGTCATCTATCGAAGCCCTTGAGCAAAAAGCTGAAGAAGTCAGGGTAGACCTCACTGAATGTGCTCTTGGCAACTTAGGCAAAGACAAACCTCTCTGTTTATAGACAAATGATATGCAATCAGTCAACCATTTGGCAGAAGTCACTTTGGAAGCTGCCATGCCCAATCTGTTATGAGAAAGGGATACAAACAATTGGTCAGACTTTCTGAAATCTCTAGTTCGATGAAGATAAAAATGAAGTTGTCTGTATGTATTCACCTTTACTGGGAAATTTTGGGAAGAAAACTGGGAGGTTAATGACTTGACTAATATTTGACTCAAAAGCCACCTTAGGCAAAAAGGATGGGTTAGTACTTAAAAATGCCCTATCCTTATGGAAGATCAAGTATGGAAACTTGGAAGAAAGGGCCTGGAGTACGGATACTCATCCAGCTAACGTAATGGCCATTAGGAAAAAGGTCTTCCAAGACAAAAATTTTAGGTCTGACTTGGTGGAAGCTTCAAATGGAGTCTGACTTTGAAGAAAGACAGTTAAGTCCCATGGAGAAATAGGGTCATTGACAGGGGGCCTAAGTAAAAAAGTGCTTTTCAGAAAGGTTTTGCAAAATTTGGAAGAAGCCAAACAAGCGTGATTCTCGCCAGAATGAAAATTGGAAATGGTGGCCAGCTGCACTTTGATAGTAGAGAAACTAGCCCCCTCTTTGAAGAAGGATGTTAAAAAATGTAGGACTGCAGAGATTGTGGTGGAAAAAGGATCCGATCTTTCTGGAGGGCCCAAACAGAAAATATCTTCTATTTACCTATGTAAATATTCTTAGCAAATGCCTTTTGAAAGGACAAGACAATATGCCAGACTGTGGAGGAAAGCCTGGGCTGTCTAGTCACTAGTGGAACTGGAGAAACCATGCCTGTTATGTCCGGATTAGTTACCTCCATCAGGTGAGAGGTCTAGACCGGGGTCCAGTATCCAAGGCGGATACAAAAAGACGAGGTCACAGAAAGGGAAACCAGATTTGACAAGGCCAAAAATGTACAATAAGGATACCTGTGCTCTTCAACCAGTAAGCTCTCTGTAGAATTTTGATGAGAACAGGTAATAGGGGATAACCACAGAAGAGATGGGAGGTCTAAGTGTGAACTAGAGCATCTCTCAGTGGCTCAACAGAGGGGGGGGGGGTCAAGGGTGAAGAACCTGCTGCACTTGTTGAGAGGGAAGTAAAGAGACTGCAACATGGTTGGCCCCTATTTCTTCCCACCAGTTTGAAATTGAGAGACCAGAAGTGTGACATCAGATTGGACCTGCTTAGTTTGTCTGCAAGCAGACTGGCTTTCCCCTGGTATATGCACTGCAATTACAAAGCAACTACAAGAGACTGACCACTGCCATACTCTCACTGCCTCGAGACAAAGATAAGATCTAGTTCTCCCCATTTGCTGATGTACCAGACCACAGACATATTGTCCAACCAGACTGCAATCATCCAGGGTGGGGAGGGGGCATCTTGAAAGGCCTGCAATGCTAGAAGTATGGCTCTTATCTCTACGACATTGATATGCAAACTGGCTTCTTGTGGGGACCATGTACCTTGGACTTTCCTTTCCAAAAAATTCCTACCCCAGATGGGAGGTGTCCATGGTTACTGTGGCTATTGGTAGAGGTAAACCAAATGGACGGCCTTGAGAAATTTCATTTGAACACATCCAAGGTGTTCCTTGCAAACTTTATAATCCTGACTAGAGTGTATAAGTACTGCTGAAAAACGGACCACTGAACTGACAGAGTCCACTGTAGAATCCACATATGAAATCTGGCTAATGGAAAGTACAGTTGTGTAAACTTATCATGAATATAGACGGCTGAGTGTATTCACTGTTGTAGTCCTGACCTGTGGGATTTCCTGTTGTGGAAGCCCTTGGCTGGCCTGACTATGAGAGAAAAAAATTCCCCCCACCACCTACACCCAGTGGACGCCGTAACCAATGTCAGTACATGCGGGTATAAGGGAAGTTGGCTAGAGCCATGATCTCAGTTATTTCTTGCTTCTTAGAGGTAGCAGCCCCCCCCCCCCCCCAGATGGGTCTAGATGTCCATGAACTGGAACATTAGAACCTAAAGAAGGAAAGGGTAGTATGAGGGTTCCCCTGACTGAGAATAAGCTTGTCCAAGCCTACCCAGTAGGCTGAGGGGGGAAATAGGGAGGGAAAGAATACTGCAACAGTGAATACACTCGAACATATACATTCATGGTAAGTATAGACAACTGTATTATGTTCTTCATGTTTCACTATTGAAGTCTTGACTTGTGGGATGATTTCCAAAGCAGAGAAGAAGGGAGGATGGCAGATTAAGGAGAAGAGAGCATGCCCTGCAGGATGGTAGTGGAAAATCCTGCCGTGGACTTGGAGAAGGCTGACAGGTGGTAATGTCTGGTAAATATGTGCATTGAATACCAAGTGGCAGCTTCCAGAATGTCTTTGGTTGGGACCTATTTAAGAAAGGCAGTAGAAGCAGCAGTTGCCCTAGTGGACTGAGTCCTGATAGCCTCAGGGGGCTTTTTACCATAATGGCTATAACCAAAGGAGATGCAACGAGAGATACAGTTAGAGATGGTTTGCTTAGAAACTGGTCTCCCTTCAGAACCAGTGGCAAAAGCCACAAACAGTTGGTCTGATTTCCTCATTGTCTTTGTTCTGTCTTGATAGTAATGGAGCTGCCTATGCACATCCAAGGATTCTTTCCCCTTTGTTTTGTGGCTTGGGAAAAAAAAACAGGCAGATGTATGGCTTGATTTAAGGATGCCTCTGTCACTACCTTGGGCATAAAAGAGGAGTTAGTCCTGAATGACACTCTTGTCTGGGTGGAAGAAGAATAACGGTTCCACTGATATGAGTGCTTGCCGCTCAGAAACCTTTCTTGCAGAGGTGATGGCTAACAAGAAGATGGTCTTCCATGTCAGGAATTTTAACTCAGCTGAAACAGCTGGTTCAAATGGTGGAACAGTTAGTTTCTCCAGAACAAATGAAGGTCCCAGGGTGGGGCAGGAGGCCTTCTGGGTGGCCTAATGTGGACCACTTCTAAAAGAAACTGTTTCATAAGGGGGTGAGAGAAGATTGGTGGTTGGGCAAGTATGTTGGCCAAAACAGCAGAGGCATGAATTGTTATGGAGTAGACATGTCTTTGTCAAACAGGCTGGCCAGACAGGCCAGAGTGACCGGGATCTTGCCTAACTGAAGATTCTACGCATTTTGTCCACAGCAAATGGAGAATCTGTTCCATTTAGTAGAGTAGGATTTCCTAGTGCAAGGCCTTCTAGGCTTTTTTAGAATATCTTGAACCTTTTTGTCTAGGATGATGTCCCTCCAAGGCATTAAGGTATTCTCCATGCTGACAATTTGAGGGTCTGCAGGTTGGGGTGTACAATCTTTACCTTGTCCTATGTCAACTGGTCCAATCTCTGTGGCACCTGCCATGGTTCTGTGCTGGTCAAGCTGAATATCAGAGGGTACCTGTGCTACCAGGTCCAGTCTGGGGCTCTTAGAATTACTTTTGGTCCCTCTTCCCTTACGTATAGGAGAACCCTGGGAAGCAGACAAATTGGAGGGAAGGTGAAGAAGAGGCCTGTCCAAGGGAAAGATAAGGCATTGGGCTTCCAGGCTCACGCCATTTTGTCTGTGGAGCAAAACTTCTCCAATTGAGTATTTTCTTTGGTGGCAAAAAGGTCTATTTGAGGCTCTCCCCATTTTTTGGCTATTCTGAGAAATATTTCCCGATGCAAATGCCACTTTTGGGGGGTGGGTCTGACAGGCTTCTGCTGAGGTGGTCTGCTACCTGGTTGTGAACACTTGGCAGGTATTGTACCAATAGGTGTAATCCCAAGGATTCTGCTGTGTCTCAAACCTCCACTGCCAGATGGCAGTGAGTGTAGGATTTAGTCCCCCTCAGCTTGTTTATGTACTACATGACTATGGTATTGTCTGTTTTCACTACTTGCACTCCTGTTTTTTTTTCCTTGAAGGCTATCAGGCCTGCCACAAGCTCTTTTAAGTTTATGTGTTTGTTTCTAGTTTGTTGTCCCACTTTCCCTGGGTCTGGAATTGGCTGAAGTGGGCTCCCCAGGCTACTTCTGATGCGTCTGTAGTCAGGGTTTGACCCTAGGTTGAGGGAACAAGCCTGGGCCCACCATGTAAATTCCTCTCTAAGGCAAGGGATGAGTTTGATCTTAGATGAGAGGGGGTTTGAGTGTTGGCACTACACATTTTTGAGATACCTTTGGAGTTTCCTCATGTTTAGGCTGACCGGCGGGGATCAGGAGAATGTAAGAGGCCATGTAACCCAATGCCCTGAGGTACTCCCTGGCTGTGAGGAAATCTATGATCATGATTTTTTGAAAGTAGAGAGTCAGGAATATGATCTTGTCCATACACAGGAAAGCCTTCTGGAGGGTGGAATCAGCACAGCCCCTAGGAATATAATCCTGGTTAAGGGGGGCATGTATGGGATTTCTGTGCATTTATGGTGAACCTCAGGAAAGTCGAGAGGTTCTGGTTGAACAGCAAGTCTGAGTTGAGCTTTGTTAGACTTGTAGTCTGGATAAGACAGTTATCTACATAGGGTAAATCTGTACCCCTTTTGTTCTGCAGAAGACAAGTTGGGGGGGGGTAAGCATTTTGTGAAGACCCTGGGAAAAGAAGACAAGCCAAAGGGCAGAGCACAAAATTGATGGTGTCTGGTACCTGCTCTGAAGCGTAAACAGCTTCTGTGTGACATCTCTATGGGAACATGCAGATATGCATCTTTTAAATCTAGGGTAACCATGAAGGCATTTGGAAATATCATGGGCAGAAGTTTGTGAAGGGTCAGGATCTTGAATTTGGGAACATGTAGGAATTGGTTGAGAGTAGACAGGTCCAGTATAGGTCACCATGTACCTGCCTTCTTTGGAACCAGGAACAGTCTGGAGTAAAGTCCCCTTCCTTTTAGGAGTACTGGAACCAGTTCCACTGAGCCCTGAGTGCATAGCGTCTCTGTTTGGATCAAAGCCTCTGCTTTGTGGTTTGGAGGGATGTCTGGGAAGCCTGAAGGCTTCAAGGGCTGTTTGAATTTGAGTTTATAGCCCTTTAATATAATGTTTAGCACCCACTGGTCTGTAGTAATGAGGGCCAAATTCTTTAGGAATAGTGACAGCCTTCCTCCTAGCCTGGAAAAGGAAGGGATAGGAAGAGAAAGGTAGGGAGGGGGGAGCACCAATGAAGGCTCATTGTCGCTCCCTGCCAGGGGCCTGTGATCTAGAACTCTCTGGTCAAAAGGCTTATGAATGCTATTGTCTGGGCCTTTGGTGCTGTCTCTGGCTCCTTTCCCTAAGGGGCTACTTTTGACTACCTTTAGATTGGGAAGGAAAGGTCCAAAGCTTAGAAGGGTAGTTAAGACTGAAAAGTGGGGGTTGTACCTGCAGAAAGTCCTTAACAGTCTGCATGGATTTGGCCTTGTCCTCCTTTTTTTTCTTTTTTTCTGGAGTACAGACTCCACTTTGGATCTAAAGAGAAAATCCTCGTCCAAGGGGGCATCCAGAAGGTTAGATATGATTTGCTCTGGGAGGGTCTGCTCCCTCAGCCAAGCATGTCTTTTGATGACAGAGCCTGTAGTGGCTGCCCTGCAGAAGGCTTCATACCTACACTGCAGGGAGTGTTTAGCTACCTGAAAGCAGGAATTGCAAAAGTCCACTAATTCTTTAGAGAGACTCTTGTTCTCTGCTGTCAAAATTTTCTGCTTCAACTGATCCAGTAAACTTTCCTGGTATTTAATCATGTGGAACTGGAAATGTAAGGCCTTCACAGAAAGGGTAGCCGAAGTGTAAACTTTTTTGCCAAATCTATCTAGGGCTCTACTTCCTTTATCTGTGGGCAAGGGATTTTTGGAGGAGCTAGCTTTAGCTTGTTTAAGGCCAGAGGTCACAACTTGTGGATCAGCTACAGGATTCTTCAACAGATGCTTGTGTGAATCCAGAACCCTATAAAACCTGTCAGGCTTTCTAAGGCAGGAGGGAGGGAGTCCAGCTTCAAAGAAAAATCCTGGAAAACATCATCCACTAAATCTAAAACAGGAGGTATGGCAAAAGGGTTTTGTTCTGGGAGGTTTAGAAATTCTCTTATTCTTTTCTTGGACTGAGGGTAATCTTAGGATTTGCAATACAGTGTAACCTTTACACGTGCAGGGTTTCCCAGAAGGAGATATCCTCATGAGTGGAAGCAGAAGACAGGTTCTCCTCTGAGTCTAAATCTTCAAAAGAAGCAATGAAAGGACCCTCTTCAAAGAGAGAATCCTCATGGTCAGAATCCCTCTCTGACTCAAAGGGGTCAGAAAGTACTTCTGGAAGGGTGTCCCTTCTTCATTTTCTTGGGAAGGATTTAGGGGGTGGTTGCCTGGAATTAAGAGATATCAGGTCTTCAGCCAATTTTACAAGATTCTGCTGGTAAACCTGTGCATAGGAGCTGGTGGGCCTAGGCTTGGGCTGAGAAGTAGCCACTTTCTTAGGGATTGGCCCCTGGCTTAGGCCTGAAGAAGATGTCCAAAGAAGCATGGGCACACATCTACCATGGAGAAAAGGCAGCTGCAATGTCCTGGCTCCACGAAAGAATGTCACTGGCTTAGCTCTTTCATCGGAAACTGAGACCAGCAAAGCAGACCTGGGCAACTGAGTCTTATGGCTTGAAATGATGTCAAGGGACCAAAAGACATATTGGGCTCTGAATTGATCTCAATAGGTGCTTGCCCCATCACCTCGGTTGCAGAAGGGCACTCCAAAAGCACCTCACCTTCTTCAGTGATAATAAGCCTGGGAGGACTGGTCGACATTGAGCAGTCATCATTCAAGGTCCTAAGCCTGGGCTGTTTTTCTTTCTCCCTTTTCCACTTAGGTGTATCAGCTTTGGATTAACTGGCAGACACCAGAGGACACAAATGGCCTGATGACCTGCTAACATGTCTAGCCAAAATCTCAACCCTAAACCTAATGGTTCTAGCATTAAATCTGGTGCAGAAACAACAGTTGGGAATGTTGTGATCTGGACCTAAGCAAGTAACACAGAAGGAATAAAAGTCTCTGTGTGGAATCTGCTTACAATGGAAACAATTATTAGTTTTCTCTGGCATTAGTCAAAAAATGTAAAAAGGATTCCTTAACATTGCACTTATCTTTCTGAAGTCTTCTTTCTCTGGTGTGGACCGACTGACACACTGACTAGAGCTCTGCTTTGGGCTCCAACAGCAAGAAAGAACTGAGATCATGGTGTCGGTTGACTCCCCTTCTACCTGACAGTAATGATGTTAGTTAGGGCATCCACCAGCTGTGGGGGGGGGGGGGTGTTCTCTGATAGTTGGGCCAGCCAAGAGGTTCCATGATGGGAAATCACACAAGTCAGGACTGCAACATTGAAACACGAAGAACAAAGTTATCACTGCTGCCATGGACCCTAAGGCTTGTAAGACTAGCCATTCTGTTGGAGAGGAATGCAAAATCACTTCCCTTCCCTGGGATCTGAGTATTTGTACTCCTGTTGGAGGAACGTACACTATCTGACGAGATAGTCAGATAGACGATTCTATCTGTGTCTAGACGAGTACCTATGAACTCCAGGTTCTCTATAGGAGTGAGTTATGACTTGTTGTAACTGACTGTGATACCCAGATGATGATGCAACTGAGCAAGTAGTTCCTTGCTTGTAAAGGTTGATGCCTGGTTGAAGCAGTAAAGCAGGCAGTTGTCTAGATATGGAAACACCTTGAATCCTAGCAGTCTTAGGTGGGCTGCTACCACCATCACGCATATGGGGCTTGTAGTGAGGCCAAAGGGCAATGCGCTGAACTGATAATGACAGTCTCCCAGCTGGAAGTGCAGATATCTTCTGCAGTGCCTGAAGATCTATTGAGCATATTCAAACATTCTTGCACAACAGAGGCAAAAACGGACTGAACCTTGACCAACCAGAACTTTGAGTATTTCACGTACAGGTTTAATTTTCTTAGATCAAGAAGAGGTTCCAAGACCCCTCTTTTCTTTCGCACTAAAAAGAACCTTGAATAAATTCCAGATAATATCTGGTCTGAGGGGTACTTCTTGAATGACTCTCTTTTCCTAGCAGCTTTCTTATTTCCAGGGCTGCTGCCTCCCTCTGGTTGGAAGGAACATCAGGGATTTTTCTAATATTTATGGGGGAGTTTGGGAAAATGTTATGAAATAACCTCTGAATCAGGAGAGCCCGCATGATTTTTTGCAGGGGGTGCAAACCCAGACCTCCCCTACACATACCCCCCCACCCACCCACACACAGCCATTCCAGTGTCCCATTACTTAGCTATTTCTCCCCAATTGCCATAAATACTGTTCAAAACTCTCAGTATGCATACTGTTTTATGCTTTACTTCTACAATGATTACAGATATTTGGATTTAATTTACAACTTTTATTTCAAGTTTTATAGCACAAACAGTGATAGACATTTGCTAAACAAAGCAATAATTTTATATTGAAAACAAACATAGCATTAAAGCTTCTCTAGCTTTGAAACTCAAATTCACTGAAAAAGCATTGAAACCCACATTCAAAGAAAATGCATCTGGCCAGTGTCAGGTTAAGTTTACTTTTGGGTTGTTTTCAAACTCACAGGCCCCTTGCACACATTTTTAGGGTTATGCAAAAGTTCTTTGATTCACCTTCCTGAATGTATAAATTATAAAATATAATTGAATTATATTCCTTATATAATACAGCACCACTTGTTACAGCATGTTTTAAAGTTATAGTTTTGAACATTTTTCCAGTAGGCAATGAAACAAAACATATGAACCTATAATGACAAACTGGCCAATTCAGAAAATTTCAACCATAAAAGGCAACTCAAACTCCTGTCATTACAATCAACCAATATCAGTCAATATGCACAATCAATTCCACATTGAAGAGATCTGAAACTAATGAAGAGGTTGTTGCTAGAAAACAACTTTATATTTCAGTGTTTCATCTACAAATTCAATGCCTACTGCCTTTAAAGGATAAATTGCCTATGTTACATTAAAAATGGCAAGCTGGTATATTACAATAGGGAATGGGTGGGAAGCAGGTTCATAATTACTAGGCATCTCATCCAAAGGAGGACTTCCTCAGGACTGCAGCACCCCACCCCCTTAAAATACAAATCTACATGCTGTGGGAGTAGAACCTACTGCGCTCTCTACATCAAGGTGCAAGTATGCTACTTGCTGTGCTACTAACACTGTTTTAAAAGTCTATACCACAATAGTGGTACCATTTGCTAAATAAAACAATTGCACATTTTAAGCAGACTTAGCATGAGCAGCAGTAAATTTCTCTTCCCTCACAATTCCTTGAAAATGCACTTGAAAATAAATTCCACCTGCTAACTCTAACTAGGGCATTTCACTCTCTTTCTTTCTCTCTCTTCTCTCTCTCTGTCTCCCTCAAACACACACACACACACACACACACACACACACGCACACACACGCACACACACACATGTGCACACACCTCATCCTCTTAATGCAAGAAATCTGGACAAAGCCTAAAATAAACAGGGACAGATTATACATACTGAAGTAATAAAAAAAGAAATACCGAACCAAACAAGGCTAAAATCCAAGTACTTTAATATATGAAGCCAGAACACAGAGAAATGGTAAGCGCTTTCGCGATGAACACATCGCTTCTTCAGACATTAAATAAAACATCCACCATTTAAATAGAAAACTTTTACCAATAAGAAAGCACTGAAATATGATGTCATAAAATGTTAACATATTTACAAAAAATACATATATTATTATTTCCACATATAAAAACACATTAATAAAAATACAAATAAAATACATATGAAAAAGCAGCACATATCTAAACTGTTAATAAAAATAGAGAAAATATATACATAAAACTGTATTGTTGTAATATTATTTATGCATAAGTCTACGCCCTTTTAAAAAGTACTTGGATTTTAGTCTTGTTTGGTTCGGTTTTTCTTTTTTTATTACTTCACAAGCCCATATTGTCATAACGACCTTCATTCTGCTTCCAGTTTTTTGTGTTTGGATACAGATTATACATATTGCTCTCATGAACTTAGAAAATTGCTAGAATAACAGGATTTATGTTAGTATGCATTTTTCTAAAGGATATGACATCTAAAACTCAAATGTCTGTCATTATTTAGCAACTTCAATCCTTTTTAGGAGGAATATGGGGCAAAAATCTGAACATTCTGCAAAACCTGGACAGCTGAGGGGTATACTACCTCCCTCTTACACACACACACACACACACACACACACACACACACACACACACACACACAAAACATACCTCTCAATCTCTTAGCACAAGAAAGCTGGACAAAGCCTGTTATAATGTTGGAGACAAAGGCCCAAAACTAAGGACACATTTAGAACGTTGCTAGAATAACATGAGTTGTGTTAGAATGTATTTTCTAAAAGGTATGAAGTCTGAAACTCAAATACATGTCATTATTTAGTAACTTTAATCCTTATCTCATTCCAGTGATTTGTCAAAAAAAAAAAACAGAATTTTTTATGAGGACAGACCAAAAATATAAGGTAAAAATCCAGGCATTCTGTGAAAATCTGTACAGTTGAGAGGTATGACACATACATACATCCCCCAACATCCTTAGAAAGTGGATAGAACAACAAGGTTTGCATTAGTATGCATTTCTGAGGATATGAAGTCTAAAACTCAGAAGTCTGCCATTATTTTCTGACTTCAGTCCTCAATGATTTGCCAGAAGAACCAAAATGTTATAAGAAACAAACAGAAAAAATGAGGCAAGAATCTGCACACACTCCTACCCCTCCTCTTACTTGCACACATACAAACACACATATACACCCCTACCTCCCTCTTATAAACACACACACACAAACCTTTCTACTTCTTACACACACACACACACACCCCTACTTTTGTCTACCTACTTCTTACATACATGCATACACACCCCTACCTACCTACTTCTTACACACACACACACACACACACACACACACACACACACACACACACACACGAACACACACACACACCTTTTAAACACTTAAACACATGCATGCACACACCTACCTCTCACTTGTACCTTCATCCGTACTCCAAACATCTTCTGGAATTCAAATTCTGCGCAGGCGCAGAAGATGAAGACGTAAATCATCGGCCACACAGACGCAGAAGCATCTCTGCGACTGAACGTAAAGGCCCTTAAAAATGTTTTTTTTTTTTTTTTTTTTTAATTAAAAGAAAATTAATCTCCCAGCCAGCCCATTCTAGGGAGGTGCAAGTGCACCCCCTTGCACCTGCCTGCGGGCAAGTCTTGCTCTGAATATGATCTTCATCACTCAAATATCTGTTGTGATGGGCGCACAGGCTTCTATGTGCAGAGACAAGAGCTTCTTCCTTCCAACTGCCTCCAGAGAAAACAGCCAGGCAACTTTTCAGGAGTGTTGATAGGGTTTATTTGAGAAAAAAAATCCCTGAAACCCTGGTTCTGTCAGCTGCCTTTGCCATGTGGATGTCGTCTTCAGTTAGAGTTCCTCCCTCTGCCTCTGGGGGAATCACTTTCTCGTGAGTCTTGGAAAGGACCTTGGGACTTAGAAAACCACACTTTTCTATCTCCTTAATAATTATTTGAAAAGGGCCTTTGAGGAGTAGAAAAATGGATCCTAATAGCAGACAAGTTCTTCCATCTTGCTCACTTATGGAGGGTATTTCCTTCACCTTTTGGCCGAACAGAGATGATCCATCAAAGGCAGCATTCATTGATGACAAAAGACTTGAAGAGCTCCACAAAATCGCAAAAACACATCCAGGCATGTCTCCTAATGGCTATACCCAAAGCTACTTCCCTTGAGGTACCCTCTGCAGCATGGGAAATCAGCCTCATGGAAGAGTCAGATTATTGACTGAAGGGTGGCCAGTTGGGAAGAAATCTTATTCTGGTCCTACACAGACATGGACCCTGAAAGAGACTTGGAAGTCTCTTTTGTCAAATCTCTTTGCAGCCTGGCAAAGTGTGCCAAATAATTCAGTGACTGTTGGGTGAAAATCACTGAGGCGTAGACCCACTTTCCAAATATGTCCAAAGCCCTGGCCTCTCTGTTAGGGGGATAGAAAGATGAACTCTGCTCTGCAAGCTCTTAATTAGTGGTTGCTACCACAAACATGGCATCCACTGGGTCCCCCCCAGCTCCAATGTGCTCTGTCCTTTGGGGGGGGGCTAAAAATCTATCTGGTCACTTAGGGATAGGTTCCACAGTATCCAGCTCCTTCTATGCATGACATGACATGGTCTATTAGCTCATCAGCTGGAGGGGTCACCCAAGACGTAGATGGGCCAGACCCGAAGGCCTCCTGGAGCACTGACCATCCACATTTTTGCTTTAGAAGTTCTACTATTTCTCCAGAGCAGAGATCCTCAGATGGAAAACTGGAGGACCCTTCCCCCTCATTGAAGTCAGGGTCTGCAGTGAGAGATTCTTAAGGAGGAATCCAAATTTCTCTTTCTACATGTTCTCTTCCTAGGGAACTCATCAGTGGAATGCTCTGGTAAAATATCAGAAGTGACAGAAGAGGGGACTGACTGGAGGCTTGGAATCCAAATGTTTCCTTCTACATGTTCTCTTCCTAGGGACCTCATCAGTGGAATGCTCTGGTGAAATATCAGAAGTGACAGGAGAGGGGACTGACTGGAGGCTTTTTCAGGTAGGCTGTCCTTGTGGAATAGAAGTGAGAGGCTCAGAACTCATACCAGATGGTCAAACAGAAATAGGACCCAAGGGAGGCAAGGATATCTCTCTCTAGGCCCAGAGAAAGTCTTCTCCACCACCTCAAAGATGGAGAGTCTTGGAGAAACAGAAGTTGGCAGCACTGGAGCCAAAGACTCACTGTACAGACAAGCCCCGAATCCCCCAACAACAATGTCTCGAGGAGGGAGTCAGACCCAAGTTGTCCAGCGTAAAAGCATCTAGATGCAAGGACATCTCCTATAACTTTGGAGTCAACCTCAATTCCCCTTGAGCCAGCCCAGATGCTTCAGCTCCAAGAGTCCTCCTGCTCCGAAAGCACTGGAGCCAAGTAACTCGGGGAGATGGTCAGAGTCGAAGAACAGCCTCTCTTCAAATCTGACTAGGACACCCACAAGGATTTCAGATCTGAGGGCTCTAAAACCACAGGATGAATCAGAGAAGGAAATGTCAGAGGACGGCATGCTCACAGGTCCAATAGGAGACAGAGCTAGGACAACCCCAATCAGAATCTGAGGATCTGAGCTCTGAGGAACTTCCTCAGCTTCCTATCCACCTCTGCTTCAGACAAGCTCCTGGAGGGCCAAACGGAAGAGATGGTAGCTTGTGGCCTGGACTGTTTCCTCTGAGTCTCCTGGAGAAAAGACAACTGGAGTCAAGGAGATATAAGCTCTGACAAGTACCATGGTAACCGGATCCTAAGCTATCTAGGCTTCAAGGAGGTAGGATACGAGGTTGTCGGATCTGAATTTTTTGAAATCTTTGCAGGAGGTTCAGAGGTCAGAGTTGATATTGGAGAACAGTCCGGAGACCTCTTCTTAGAGTTCTTATCCTTTGGAGCAGATTTAGGCTTCCCTTTTTCAGATGTCTTGGGAGGGGGTTTGAGTCCCCGTAGTTAAAGAAGATGAAGTAGAAGGAAGAAGCACTAATTTATTTCTCCGGTCACTAAGAGCCCTTGTATTAAAACCAACACAGACACAACAATCATTATCTAAATGGGGAGCACCCAAACAGTACACATACTTCCTGTGGGTATCATAACTGGGAATCTTATGCCCACAGGAAGTGCATTTTTTTAAAACCACTTGGTTTATCTGCCATTTTAAGGAGATAAAGGAGAGCAGAAGCTTTCAAAATAAATATAGTAAAATTTTGTTTTGTTTTACTTACCGGAGAGGAAGTATCAACAATGGTACATAGAAATACCCTCTAGAGGTTAGGAGCAGGACGATAACATCAGAAAAGGAAAAGAGTACCAACAATGGTACTCATCAGAGTACCCAAACTACAAAAGGGCAGGAAAAAGAACTGCCCAACGGACAGAACCCGAAAACTGTACAGAAAGTAAGGGAGGGAGGCAAAAATTGGTTAAAAGTAATCCAAAAGAAGAAACTTATGATTTTTTAAATACTGAAGAAAACACTAGAAAGCTCGTGAGATGACAATCCATGTCTGAACAATATGGAGGCAAACAAGATCTGAGGTAGAGTAGGTTAGTGGGGCATTATGAGTGAGGGAAGAGCTTGAGAGTTGGATCTATGAATTTAGCAAAAGTGACCAAGCCAGATCCGAAGTCAAATCAGAGTCTCATCAGTTGAGGAACAAATGAAAATGGCATCAGATTGTTTATGTTCATCAATAATATGTCTCCCTCCCCAACAAAAGACAATTAAGACTGGAGGATACTCTGATGATCATAACAGCATCACCCTATAACTGTCTTTTGAAGCATCATTAGAATCACGTGTAGGACTCCTGACTAACCTTTTTATTCCCCCCTTCTCTACCTTAACTACTTACTGTCTTATTAGCTACACATACACTTACTTTTTTTTTCTTGCCCTGTTGCTCTCCTCTTATGCTCTGACTCACTCCTCCTTTCTCTCCCCTGCCCTCATTTCCATTCTTCTTTTTTCTTCCCCTTCTAGACTTTTGTTTCTCTCTCTTCTATTTCTACATTAATCCCTTCTAATCTCTTGTTTTACTTCTTTCTCTCCGAATTAATGAAACTAACTGCTAATCTTTAGCATTTTATTTTGTGATGCTACTACTGACCTAGTGTATTTTGTGTGTGCCTTAAATATTTGTTGTTCTTATTACTAAATGTATATTCTTATTGTACTTAAATTTTATTAATATGTCTTGTAGTTTAGTTTTATGTATGGAGCTTTTCTCCCCGGGCCTCTACTGAAAATGGACATATATCCAGCTAGACTAGCCCGGTAAACAAATGTAAAATAAATAAAAAATAAAATAAAACTATAAAGCCATGAAATTTAACTCTAGAAAATAAGGAAAATATGTACTATACAATGTCAAAGACTGATGCCTAGAAATGGACTAGTAAACTAACAAAGCAAAGCATTCTGACAGTTCAAGTAGAAAAAAATGAACACCTTTTGCAGTGCTCATTTATAGCCAGGCTATTTCTGACAGCCATAGTGTAATACTGAACATCTAAATTTTTACTTTTATTAAAAATAAAATACAACTATGGGTGAGAATACTGTGCAGAAAATGGTTTTCTTAGCAGGAGATCAGACAAATTAATCTGATGTTCGTGCCACAAGTATACACCACCCACAGCAAAATTTTTATAACAAAACCAACAATCGAAAGCAGTACAGACATGGAGTGGGAAGCATGCACGAGTATGACCGCTGGATGCCAATTTGTAAGTCATCAAGTGTTACTTGCAGTGGGAAAGTAATATATTTGCACTTTGTGAGTGTAGCAAAGGTTCCAGATTACATGACCACAGAGCACTATGGATTACCAGGGGAGATGAAAACAGAAACAATTATTATGAATGAGTTAAATAAACAGAAATGCAATACTGTGGCCAGATTTTTTTCATTTGATAATGGGGAAGAGAAGGCAGTCTTTGTTTGGAAGGAACTGAACCCTACAATCACCTGCTCATAGTTAAATGCTCCTCAATCTGTCTTGTTAAGACCAGTATACACCTGCGTGTGAGAGAGTATGTTTGTGTGTGTGTGTGTGTGTGTGTGTGTGTGTGTGTGTGTGTGTGTGTGTGTGTGTGTGTGTGTGTGTGTGTGTGTGTGTGTGTTTTTGTACATGCATGTCTATCTGTCTGTGAAATAATTTGTAGTACACTAATATGAGCAGAATGTGTTTGACTTCATCACAGTAATATCATCATAGATGTATCTATTCAAAACATATCTAACCTTGATGGCAGAAATGTAGCCTGAGTGTAAAAGAAACTGAATCAGACTCATTCACAATTAAATTATCATCAATCTGACTTGTTAGTAGCAGTGTGTGTGTGTATGTATGTATGTGTGTGTGTGTGTGTGTGTGTGTGTGTGTGTGTGTGTGTGTGTGTGTGTGTGTGTGTGTGCGCGCGTGTGCACACGTGTGCAAGGCCAACATGCAGACAGGGAAAACAATACAGGATTATTTTCACCTGATCAAAATCCAACATCTTAAGTGTACAGATTTAAAAATGGTTCTTCTTAGAGCTGTACAGAAGTCTACGTATCAGAACAAATGAACTCTACTATCACCTGAATACAATTAGGGATCATGTTATCAGTAGCTATAAGACAGAGACAAGTTGAAATCCATTACTACTGACCAGGGTTTTTAACTAGATCGCACACTTCTGAACATTAGAAAAATAACCTGTAAGAAAGTATTACTGGCTGAAGGTAGTCTGTGCATGAAACTTACTTATCACTGATGTCATCTGATCATAGTTAAGCAATCATTTGGTTAATCAGTGTTAGTGTGAATCTGTAATGGGATACGGAAGGAATTCAAGTAGGAACTCCTTGTGTTCTGACTGAAGAGGGCTCTCAAACAATCTGGAAATATATTGCTCATAAGTAAAATTCTTGGCACTTTAACTTTTCAGAGTTCTGCTTTGTCTTAATTTTTGCCTGACTGAATTATTTTATATATTTGCCGACTATATTTTTTTATATATTTGCTGGCATTGTTTTTTGTTCCTGATCTCTTCTGAAACTAGTCCCCCCCCCCCATTCCCGTGGTGGTGTTAAAGTTTATAAAACTAGTCAAACAGCTTTTTTTGTTATCGGATTGCTTCAAGGCTTACTGGTTTAAAATAGCCCCTGTTTGAAAATTCCTGCATAAACTGTTAGAAACTCCTTGTGTTCTGACTAAAGAGTACTCTCAAACAATCTGGAAATATATAGCTGATAAGTATAATTGTTGGTACTTTAACTTTTCAGAGTTCTGCATTGTCTTTATTTTTGCCTGACTGAATTATTTTATATATTTGCTGGCACTGTTTTTTTGTTTCTGATCTCTTCTGAAACTGTTTTTGATCTAGGACACTCCTCCCAGTATAGTGTTCATTCTACCTAATACAGAGAGAACATCTGAGAAGGCCAACCCACTTAGATTCTTAACCTTGAATTATCTTCTGCGCCTCCTTCCTCCCCTTGCACTTTGCTAACAAAAAACATCTCCTTGTGTTCTGACTGAGTGTGCTTCTCAGCTGATAAGTATATTTTTTGGCAGTTTTTAACTGTTTAGAGTTGAATAAAACAACAATCGAATTTAGTATAAATAGGTGTACACGTTTATAGTAACAATCGAATTTAGTTCAGAATACATTTCGAATAAATTGCATTTATTTAAACTGTATTTGCTTTAATAGTGCTACACACTCATGTGTGCTAGCTTGCACTGCACTTGAACTGTTTTTAGTACTGTTTTAGCTGCTTTCTGGAAAAAAAAATAAGCTTGTTTCCTGCCTTTCCTGTAACTAGTCTAGTCCAGATACAGATTTGCTGTATTCAGTTCTGTTGGTAAGCTTCTGAGCCCCCCCTAAGCCTTTCTGTGTTGGAAGGAAGCCTTCTAGCTAATCAGTGGGAGTGGTAAGCACTAGGTAGCCTATCTACCACAAGAGGAGTGTTTTTTGGCCCAGAAATTGTAGTTTAATGACCATTTGGGCAGTTTTTCCACCTTTTTCAACTCTGGTTTAAAAGCCCGCATTTGCGCTTGTTTGCCGCCTTTCCTGTAACTAGTCTAGTCCAGATACACATTTGCTGTATCTAGGACTGTTTGTAAACTTCTGAGCCCCCCAAGCCTTTCTGTGCTAGAGGGAAGCCTTCTAACTTATCAGTGGGAGTGGTAAGCACTAGATTGCCTATCTACCACAAGAGGAGTGGTTTCTGGCCCAGAAATTGTAGCTTATTAGCCGTTTGGGCAGTTTTTTCCATCTCTTTCAACTTTCTAGTTTAAAAGTCCACATCTGCACTTGTTTCCCACATTTCCTGTAACTAATCTAGTCCAGATACAGATTTTCTGTATCCAGGACTGTTTATAAGCTTCTGAGCGGTGCCAAAGTCTGCTCTTCAATTTTTCCCTTAGATCTGCTAGTTGTCTCCTCTCCTGCACTTTTACTAGCTTATTAGATTAGCACTTTACCATACTTCTTGTAGCAATTACTGTAGCACACAAAAGTGCTAATAGCACTAAACGTTCTACAAGGAAACAGCTCCAGTACGTATTAATGCCCACCCCCCCCCCCAAGCATGTCTAAAGTTCAGTTCCCTGTGCTTTTTCCTATTAACCTGGCAAACCTGGGCATACTGAGGCAATGTAGCAACTGCCTCATGTACACTGACAACCCTCTCCTCTTACCTCCCAACACACAGACTTGTGAGAGATGCATTTATATATCCAAACTGGAAGCCACAAACTATCCAGCCAAGACTGGAATAGCTGGTCAAGAGGAGAAGGTCAACACTTGCACCACAACCACATGGAACACACAGCCCTCCTGAACACACACCAGCACTGCCATCACATAAAAACAAAAAACACACACCTACCTTCCCAGAGACTCTCAATAAAAATCTACCCAAACAGCAGAGACCTCCAAGGCAGAAATGCACTTGACCAACACAACACAACACTAATCACGGGACACATAACTCTAAAGCCCCTAAGGCAAAACAGCATGCCCAACACACTAGTCATAGGTGACTTGATAGAGAGGCACACTGATGTCTCACTCACTAGGGTGAATAAGGAGAAGGTAACAGTCAGCTGCCTGCCAGGTGCCAGGATCCGCCACATAACGCACACACTCAGGTCCCTCAACAACAGGTACAAATATGACTCTATCATTGTACATGTGGGTGTGAATGACCTGAGACGCACCTCCCTGGACTACATGAAAAGAGACATGGAGGAGCTCTTGGATTAAGTAGCCCAGGTGGGTATGACCCTAGCCCTGAGCAGCATCCTACCATCACCCAGAATGATATCACAGTACAAGCAGAAAATGATTGATTTCAACAATTGGCTAAGTTTCTGGTGTCATTCTAAGGGGATCCAGTATCTGTCTGCCTGCGATGACATGACTGAAAGACCTCGATGCTTTACCAGAGATGGCCTGCATCTGTCATCCCTGGGCTTCTGGATAATGGCCAAGGCTCTTGCCACCCATATAGTGCCTTTTTAAGGCAGTGTTCCAAAGACCAAATTACCACCATAACAGCTACAAACAAATGCAATCTGAGAGTCATGCTGCTCAAAGCTAGAAGTCTAAATCTCAAAATGCACTCACGCAAAGCACTCCTTAAAATGGAGAACATCGACATCTGTGCTGTAACAGAGACCTGGTTCAAGGCAGCTAGAACATCAACATTTGAGCTGTAACAGAGACCTGTCTCAAGGCAGCAGAAAGCACCCCTGCACAACCAGGCTATAACTCATTTCACACCTTTCGGCACCAGAACTTGGACCAAAGCTCCAAAGGCAGTGGTGTTTCCATATTCATAAAGTATGTGCACACCTCCAGACTGATAGCCCAACATAACTCATCTGAGATAGTCCAGGTGCAGCTAACATTGGGTAAGACAGTGATTCAAGTTGTAGCCTGCTATAGGTCCCCAACCATGTCCTAAAGACTCACACTCCACATTCCTATGCACCCTGGAAAATATTAGGGTCCAACCTAACACTCTCATACTGGGCAACTTCAACTACCCCTCCATTAACTGGAAAAACTACTCATTTACCAATACACTTGCCCAATGCTTTCTGGAATTCAATAATTCCAATGTTCAGGACCAGCTTGTTTTTACCCCCACTAGTGGTAGCAACATCCTGGACCTGGTCACTAGTAACAGGGGTGACTGTTGCTCTACACCAATAGTCATCACCTCCCTGGTTAGATCCGACCACAAACTAATCACCTTGGAAATCCACATCTCCCCCACCCCACAAAGGTAACCACCATGATAAACTTCTCCAAAGCTAACTTTGGGCTCCTAAAAACAGAGGTGGTTAACTTCACAGAACCCATTGCAAATGGAGAATAGTTGCATGACTGCCAAATCATACACCAATGCACTGTACGAACAAGTACACAAATGCATGGATCTCACCATAGCCAACAAAAACAAGACACTCTCCTCAAAAAAAAAAAAGCCAATCTGGTGGTCCCCTGCCATAAACAAACTCTACAACAGAAGGAGGAAACTGATGCGGAATAAGGCGAAGTCCCAAGACCGGAAAAACTCCCTTATCAACCTCAACAAAAGGCTGAGATCCCTCATCAAATCCTCTAAAGCTAGCTATGAAAACAGAATTCTAGCAGATAGTAAAGACAACCACAAAGCCTTCTATAGTTATGTAAAGAATCTCCACGGCAATACCCAGATTTGCTCTGAGCTTCTGCACAATGGTACCTCTTATACTGAGCCAACAGATATTGCCAATATACTGGCTGACAGATTCAGTGCTAACTTCACCCCTCTCTCCCCCACAAAGGACCAATCACAATACCAATAGATTGCCAGGCACCCAGTATTACTGCTGTACAGGTTAAAACAGCACTGTCCAAGGCCAAGAATACAGCTTCTATGGCACCTGACAATATTACTGGCTGTGTTCTACATGAATTACAGAGTGAACAGGCACCTCACCTGTGTGCCCTGTTTAATTATAGCCTCACCTCAGGCTTTGCCCCTACCGAATGGCGCATTGCTACAGTCACCCTTCTCCACAAAGGAGGAGCAACTACAGATCCTGGGAATTATTGCCCCATTAGCCTGATGAGTCTGATATGCAAAGCTATGGAAGGCATCATCATGGACCTAATAAACAAGGATAAAGGGAATCTCCAAACTCTGGATCCTACACAGTTTGGTTTTGTGAAGGGTAGATGTCAGAAAAATATGTATTAATGTGTGTGCTCAATGCTAATTAGAAACTAAATAAGTTAACACGTTTTCATTCTATTTTATATGCACTATTTTATATACAGCTTAGTTTTATATGAGACTAAAAGATGCTTTTGAAACTGCAGTATGCTTTCTGAAACTTGCAAGATGCCCTCTGACCTAGTAACTGCTAGCACAGCAAAATTCATGTTTATGCCTTTTGGAAATGTACTTGAGAAGCAGGTGATTATCTGCTAGGTCAGGAAGCAATGAATGAACAATGCCTTATTCTATAATGTAATAATTTTAAACAATTAGCTCTGTTCGAAGTATGAGAACACGCACAGCTGCAGAAGGAAGAGATAAAACAAACAAAAGGACTGTTGGAGAAATTAATTGCAATCTATACTTGCTTTGTGCTCAAATTAGCCATAGTACCTTGAATGGTAACATTGCATATATCTAACCGGTGGTAGCCAAGGCCATGTTGTTTTTCTTAGGAAGTTTCTCACAAAAATTGATAGTACAAGCAGAAATTTACGAAAACAACCACTACGAAATTATGATGTTAAAACTTGTGATTTACTACGTCAGCTTGGTAGGCAATGTCTTATTAGAAAATGTATAAAAATGCTTGCATTTCCTGATTCTAGTCAGACAAACTCTGTATTAGCACGTTTTTGCCTCCTTGCTGCAAGATTAAAGTGCCTTAACCTGAACCTACCATGTATTGATCATTTTTAAAGTATATTTTTCCTTTGACAGGTTGGTCCTTCGAGCCGGAAAACATCTCTCGCTCTAACTCAGGTCAGATGGGCCCGGTGGCATGAAACCGTACGGGGAAGAAGCCACATCGGTTCTTCTGCTTTGAAAGACCTCCAACTGAATTGTCATTCAAATGAGGCCAACCACTGTTTCTGATCTGCGATTGGAGGACGAGTCAACGTTCCGGTGGGATCAAAACACGGAGGCTCAGGTAAGGAGGAATTTACCTTTTTTCTGTTTTAGATCAGGGACTTGTTACAGTATTTTTGTTTTTGTCAAGGAGATTTGCAAGTGCAGATCAGGGACAAAAAAGATTGATGTCTTGTCATAGATCAGGGAAATAGAATAGGTAGGCAGTTATTCTAGATAAACTGTGAAAAAGTGTAAGTCGTGGTACCACGTGATAAAAAGGGTTACGTAACAATTTCTAACTTAGCTAAGGCAACATGGGAAATCAGTGCACAAAAAGTTCCCAAGACCCGCCCTTAACCAAAGTCGCGAAATATATGCAATTACAACGTGCCGACAATGTTAGGTATTATACAAAATGGGTTAATAAACACAAATTTGATGGTAATTTAGATAAACCTTCACTTATTAAACTTGTTAGACAACTTAAAACAGATGCGAAAGGTCAGCTAAAAAGCAACGTCAACTAGGAGTCCCTCAGGCACACAGGTGGCTTGAGGAAGCAAACCGCAGGGAACAAAAGATTAAAAATTCAAAAGCAATGTTTCTAGATAAAGAAGACAATAACTTGGTAATAGCAACAGCCCCTCCGCCCCCTCCGCTTCCCTTACCAGAATATGAAGCGAGTGGACAAGCTGATCCACCTCCGCTATATCCAGCTGTTCCTGCAAAACCAATTTGTCAGAGATCCTATCGAGACCAGGTCTCGAACACGCAACTTAAGAGGGGATATTGAATTGTATGAAATAAATAAAAATTCACAAGCTAAGAGTGAAGAAGAGATATGTCCACTCATAGAAGTACCAAATCCACAGGCAGGACAGGCAGGACAGGACCCAACTCTTCTAGTATATAGACCGTGGACACCAGAAGACATCCGGAAAGCCACAGGGGGAATTCCCCATCCAATTTTAGAAAATTCTTAGAAGACTTACAGGGCATGAGGTTAAGTTATCATTTGAATGGAGAGGAAGTAGAGAAAGTAGTCATACAAATCGTAGGTCCAGATTGGCACATGATCAGTGGCAACTGGAATCCCCGTGACACAGAACTTAGACCACTCCCACATAGTAACGCAGAACTGGATAACAGAGTGAAAGGTCTGACAGACTGAATCCCTGAGAAATGGAAGCCTAGGGCTGATTGGACTTGCATTAATCAATGCATACAACAAGAAGGTGAAACTGTTGATAGATATTATGCCAGATTATTAAAGTGTTTTAATAACCATTGTGGAATGCAGGTACCTGAAGACCAAACACGTGATTCCCCATATGAGCAGCAGCTAAAGAATGCATTTTTGAAAGGCAGTATTGTACCCATTAGCAGCTTTATTACAAAGCACATGGTAGATCATCGTACAAGTAGATTACAGTCATTACTTGAATATGCAAGACATGCCAAAAGGCATTTTAATAGCAAAAAGAAAAAGAAAACTCAAGTATTTGCAGTAGAAGATGGATCAGAAGTCTTTGTAGTACAAACTGGGAAGAAGGGTAAGAAAAATGCCCAGGGAAACAAACAATCTGATAAATGATCAGACGATTTTGAAGAGAGAAAGAAAAGGGGTGAATGTTTTAAATGCGGGAAAAAAGGACATTTAGCAAGGGGTTGCAGGCAAAATAAAAAGGTAACCACAGAAGACAAGGAGGGTGAGGACTGACTATATGATAGTCAAGAATCACTGGAAAGGAATAAACAAGAAATGACAAGTGCAAATGTGATAGAAGGGGTAGAGGATGTGATAGAAGAAATAGAGGATGTGCATGAAATCACAGATAATGAAGAAAATGAAATTTTAGACTTAGCATTATTGAGCCTAGAGCTCTACTTAGCAGACACAAAACAGGAAGTTACACTTCTGGTAGAGGGGAGGGAAGTTAAATTTCTGTGTGACTCAGGGGCTTCACGGACCCTGATACATCCTTCCAAACTACCAGAAAATTCAGAATCACTTGACTACATATTAGTGAAAGCAGCTAATGGACAGCTGTATCGAGAGCCACTCACCCACAACATAGCAATAACTGACCCTGTTTCAGGGATGACCCAGAAAAGCAAAATTGTTGTTTCTACAAAATGCCCAGTGAATCTTTTGGGCAGAGACCTAATGCAGATATTTGGCATAGCAGTAGTTCCAACTATGCAGGGTATGGAAGCACAGCGACAAATGGATACTTTTGTAGTGCGACCGGAGGGTGAAACATTTTATTGGTACAGCCAGGACTTAGTTACGACTGGTCCAGGAGCAGTAACCGAAGAACTGATGAATGTAGCCATCAGTAAATCCCCCTCCCTTAACACTGATAAACAGCATTTGTTGCATTGTACTCTATATTACTGTAACAAACCAGGACCTGATAAAGAATATGAGCAAGAACTGTTTAGAAACCATGCTAACAGATTAGTATTACGAAATTTGTATTGGGACACAGAAGGAAACAGTGTAGTAAGCTGTTCATTGCCCCCGGAATTCCTAGCACTTTACAAATCTAATCGATTACCACATGTGAGTTTGACTAAAGATAAAAATGTGAAGTGGGCAAACCTAGGAGAAAAAGTCACAAGGTGGGAAAAGCAGACAGAGTTAGAACTTTCCGAACAGGGAGTACAAAAGCAGAAACTGAATTGTATAACACAGACACACCCAGCTATACATTCACAGGCAAGTGAGGACAGCTGAGTAGCACTCTTACTAGAAGAAGAGGAAAAAGCCTTACGAGACATACCAGAGACTCTCTGCTCAACAGGGAAATCAGATGTAGGACTTATTCGTACAGCAGGACCAGTTACTATCACACCAAAATCAGCATTTAGACCTCAAAAGAGAAAGTATCCCTTGAGAAAGGATGCAGAAATAGGAATCAAACCTATAACAGCAGCCTTACTTAAGGAAGGAGTACTAATAGAATCTCCTGATTCACCATGTAATGCACCCTTATTTCCTGTTAGGAAAGCAAATGGAGAATGGCGTATGGTCCAAGATTTACAAGCTGTAAATGACGCAGTTATACCCAGGGCACCTACGGTGCCAGATCCACATACCTTATTAAATGATTTGAAACCTCAACAAAAGTATTTTTCTGTGGTAGATATTAGCAATGCATTTTTCTCAATACCGATACACCCTGACAGCCAACATTGGTTTGCATTTACATTTCAGGGGAAAAGGTATACATATACGCGACTACCACAGGGATATTGTGAAAGTCCAACAATATTCCCACAAGAAATGGCAAGTAACCTGGCGGGATTTATCCCACCGAAAGGCAGTCAGATTTTACTTTATGTAGATGACATTCTGCTGGCAGCCCCCACCCAGCAAGAATGCAGGGAGGATACCATAGCATTATTACAATTTTTAGCCACTCAAGGACACAAGGTAAACAAGAATAAACTACAACTTTGGAAAAAACAAGTCAAATACCTGGGATATGTAATATCCAAAGAAGGCAGAATATTAGATGAAGACAGAAAAACAGCAATATTACAAGCACCTAAACCAACTACCAAGAAGGAAATGATGTCCTTCCTGGGTACTACTAACTTTTGTCAGAGTTGGATTCCAAACTATGCCTTGGAATCTGCTCCACTGACCAACTTGATATTCAAAAAGCCTATGGCAGCACAAGATTTATTACAGTGGACACCAGAAGCAGAATCAGCTTTCTGCAAATTGAAACAACTGATAGCTTCTTCATTAGTTTTAGGATTACTGAATTACCATAAACGATTTTTCCAAACTGTAGATTGTAAGCAAGGTTATATGACATCAGTGTTAACACAACAGCATGGGGACAAACAACGCCCCATAGCTTACTATTCATCACAGCTAGACCCAGTGGTGCGATCCCTGCCCCACTGTGTACAAGCAGTAGTCGCAGCTGCAATGGCAGTGCAGGCTTCAGCCTCAGTAGTGTTATTCCACCCTCTCACATTGAGAGTGCCTCATGCAGTCATGATTATTTTACTGCAAGAAAAAGTAGCATACCTTACTCCTGCTAGACATCTTTCCTGTATGACTATACTGTTGAGCCAACCTCATATGACAACTGAATTATGCACAACTTTGAATCCGTCAACCTTGCTCCCAACCCCTGTAGATGGCAAACCACACTGCTGCCTGCAGGGGATTGAGCAAAAGACACTACCTAGAAAAGATCTCACGGATGTTCCATTGGATGATTCTGAGGTGACATACTATGTGGGCAGCTCGTGTAGGAGGGGTCCTACAGGACAGAATCTAGTGGGGTATGCAGTAATTTCTGATACTGAGATTTTAGAAGCAAAGTCTTTACCACACAACTTATCTGCACAAGCAGCAGAACTGATTGCTTTAACAAGGGCATGTACCTTGGCAAAGGGAAAATGAGTGAACATTTTTACTGACAGCCAGTATGCTTTTTCTACTGTACATGTTTTTGCGCAGCAGTGGAAAAATAGAGGAATGATAACATCTACTGGTAAACCAATTAACCATGCTCAATTTATTTTAGATTTATTAGACTCTATTCAGTTACCTCAGAAAGTAGCTATTTGCAAATGCGTAGCTCATACCAAGCAACAGGATAGGATTTCAAAAGGTAATGCGAGGACTGATACAGCTGCAAAACAAGCAGCTTCAGAAGTATTTCTTTTGAGTGAGGAATTACAACCATCTGAGATTTTAGATTTAGAAATGTTAAAAAAAATGCAGACACTTACTACAAATGTAGAAAAACAAAAGTGGATAAAACGAGGAGCAATCCTTGAGAAAGGACTGTACATCTCCAAAGAGAGGAAACCGATTTTGCCATCTAACTTGTTTAGATATGCAGCTTTGTTGAGCCATGGGCAGTGCCATGTCTCAACAGAGGGGATGGTACAGTTAGTGAATCGAGTGTTTACGACGTATGGATTTACAAACTACACAAAAAATTTTTGTGCAGCATGCCATGTTTGTAACAAGCATCATGCACAAGGGGCATTAAAACCTAAGCAAGGGTTTTTCCCTACACCACCGTATCCATTCCATACTATCTGTATGGATTTTATAGAGCTGAGCAAATGCGAAAATAAGAAGTACTGCCTTGTCATTATAGATATGTTTTCCAAATGGGTGGAAGCTTTTCCAACAAAAAATCCAGATGCAGCTAGTGTTGCAAAAGTCCTTGTTAAAGAAATTATTCCTAGATTTGGCATACCAGAAAAGATTTATAGTGACAATGGCACACACTTTGTAAATCAAACTATACAACAACTAAGCCGTTATTTCGGGATTTCTCTGAAAAACCATTGCGCATACCACCTCCAATCTGCAGGATTAGTAGACAGGCACAATGGGGTTTTGAAAAACAAGCTTAGGAAATTGATTAGTGAGACACAAAAGAACTGGGTGCACTGTCTACCTTTGGCACTGTTGAGTATGAGAACTGTTCCAAATGTAAAAGGGTTAACTCCTTTTGAGATTCTGTTTGGGAGGGCATATTATACACCTCAGTGGAAACCTCTCATGCCTACAGACCAGGAGGCTGACAGTTCACTTTCAGAGTACATGAGGCGATTTTTGAATAAAACTTTTGCAGTTAAATTCTGTTTCAGATAAAGAACAAACCAGACCATCGGAAGCAGCAATAGCCCCAGGCACGTGAGTCTGGGTGACGGTTGTGAAGAAAAAGAATTGGAGTTCTCCGAAGTGGGAAGGACCATACCAGGTGCAACTGTCAACACCCACTGTAGTCAAGATCGCAGAGCGAGCGTCCTGGATTCATCTGACACACTGTAAACTGGTTAGGAACTTTGAACTGGACAAAAACCTTGTTACTGTTGTACAACGAGAACAAAATGACCAGGTATAGAGTAAACAGTGATGCAGAACAACCTCAGAAAATTTGCATGACTATTCTGATAGCTATACTGATAACATTGATCTTTTTGCTGTGGCCTTTCCTTTTCCCAGCCACATGAGTTGAACTGAACAAATGTGATGCATTACTCATAGACTGGCATCCAAACTTTAACACTTACCAAGCAATTAAATATGTGTATGCTGAGACTTTTAATGTTTCGAACTGCTGGATTTGCACAGCTATACCAACAGCATACAGGGGATTATTAATGACTGCTGTCCCCCTAGGTGTCAATGAGACCTGGGAAAACTTGATTTTTGATACTACACCTGTGAAATCACAAGACAAAATAGCATTGTACCTACCTGTTACACAAAAAGGGATTGTATGTTTTTACAAAAATGACACTATTCAGGTGGGTTGGAGCAATTGCAATGTGACTGTTTCTTATAAATGTTATATTAAAGCCAGTAAGACTAAAACTATTTGTGATACAAACTATATTTTGAGTAGATGCATAGAAATGTTAACGAAATACAGCATAATCCTGTTCTTTTAAAGCAGCTTTCTATTATTGATAAGAAAATGTTTCGTGCAGGGCAAGCTTATATCAATACTAAAGTAGAGAATTGTTATTTTATTTGTGGGAAAAATGCATGTAAATGGCTACCTGAGAATTGGTACGGCAGTTGTTTTTTGGGTTACCTGATTCCGGCCATATGACACACTGCAGCTTTGCCTCAGGGAAAAATTCAAAATGTCAGAGAGGTCAGCAGTAAACCTAGAAGTCCAATTAAGAGACCCGAGAATCCAGTGGGATGAATCGAAGCAGGGTGGAGAAACCATAACTCCGTAAAAAACAAAGATAAACTGACACACATGGACTTGAGTGACACCATTGTATCATGGGCAGGCATAGCCCCTGCATATGGCGCAGTAAAATCGATTTGGGAGCTTTGAAAACTGTCTAAACCTCTCGAAGTTATGAGCAATGCAACTTTTTCTGCTCTCGAATTAGTGACTGATGAACTGAATGCTATGAGAACTGTGGTGCTTCAGAACCGCATGGCTCTCGACTTCACGCTAGCGGCGAGAGGTGGTACGTGTGCTTTAATCAAAGAAGAATGCTGTCCGTATATTCCTGACAACCAGCACGAGATAAACGACCATCTTGAGGTGATCCAGCAAGTGTCGACCATGACCAAACCAGGCCCAAACCCTCTGAAGGACTTTTTCCAGAATCTATTTGGGGGGTGGGGTTCCATCCTAATGAACATCCTGATTGCCATTTGTGTAAGATTACTCCTATTAGGAGCATGCATTTGTTGTGGTATTCCCTGCATGAAAAAGTTAATCAAAGATTTTATAGACATGTCAGTTTCTGAGACTTTGTATCAAAGTTCTGAAATTGAAGAGTTGTGGAAAAGTGAAACACTTTCATAAGTTTAAACTGAATGACTTTCTAACTGCAAATCCTGAATGGAAGAGGTTAGGAGAAGAATCAAACTGCTTATGCTTTTGAAAATAGAATTAAAAAGTATTAACGGGGGGAAATGTCAGAAAAAAATGTATTAATGTGTGTACTCAATGCTAATTAGAAACTAAATAAGTTAACACGTTTTTCATTCTATTTTATATGCACTATTTTGTATACAGCTTAGTTTTATATGAGACTAAAAGATGCTTTTGAAACTGCAGTGTGCTTTCTGAAACTTGCAAGATGCCCTCTGACCTAGTAACTGCTACACAGCAAAATTCATGTTTATACCTTTTGGAAATGTACTTGAGAAGCAGGTGATTATCTGCTAGGTCAGGAAGCAATGAATGAACAATGCCATATTCTATAATGTAATGATTTTAAACAATTAGCTCTGTTCGAAGTATGAGAACACGCACAGCTGCAGAAGGAAGAGATAAAACAAACAAAAGGACTGTTGGAGAAATGAACTGAAATCTATACTTGCTTTGTGCTGAAATTAGCCATAGTACCTTAAATAGTAACATTGCATATATCTAACCGGTGGTAGCCAAGGCCACATTGTTTTTCTTAGGAAGTTTCTCACAAAAATTGATAGTACAAGCAGAAATTTATGAAAACAACCACTACGAAATGATGATGTTAAAACTTGTGATTTACTACGTCAACTTGGTAGGCAATGTCTTATTAGAAAATGTATAAAAATGCTTGCATTTCCTGATTCTAGTCAGACAAACTCTGTATTGGCACGTTTTTGTCTCCTTGCTGCAAGATTAAAGTGCCTTAACCTGAACCTACCGTGTATTGATCATTTTTAAAGAATATTTTTCCTTTGACAGTAGATCATGCCTGCTCAACTTGGTTGACTTCTTTGAGTCAGTCACCAGAGCTGTGGATGAAGGCAAGGTGGTTCATACAGCCTACCTTGATCTGGCCAAGGCCTTTGATACCATTCCCCACTCAGGAATCATAGAAAAACTCAACAAGGTAGGCATCAACCCCTATATCACTAGGTGGGTTGCAAACTGGCTCACACAACCCACAGTGTGAAAGTAGCTGACTCCAAGTCAGACTGTCGACCAGTCACAAATGGAGTCCCACAGGGTTCAGTCCTGGATCCTCTCCTGTTTGGTATCTTCTTCTCTGTATTCCAGGCCAGCATGAAGGGACTCTGGCTGACAAAGTTCACAGACGATTGCAAGTTGGGAGCTGTTATTAACTCCCCAAGTGACGTTGACATCCTACAGAAAGGCCTCTATGACACCGACTGGTGTCAGAACCATGGCCTTAAGCTCAGTGCCAAAAAATATGTCGTCATCCCCCTTGGGAAAAAACAGGTTCCCTTGAATTACCATATTGATGGTAGTCCACTGACCATAGAAGGTGTTATAAAAGATCTGGGAACACAGGTTGACAGCAACATATCTTTTGACCACCACATTGCCACTGTGATCAGAAAGTCCTACTATGTGACACATCTCATTACTAAGGGTTTTGCATCCAGGAAGAAAGAGGTCATTATCTCCCTCTACTCTTCCCTCATTAGGCCAGTCATTGTGTACAATGCCCCATTTGGAATGTACCTCACTAGACACCTGAAAAAACTGGGGAGGCCACAAAAGTACCTCACAAAGAGGATCCTAGGCCTTAAACACTTGAACTATATGGACAGACTCAAAAAACCTCCAACTATTCTCCATCTCATATCGCCTACTTAGAGGCGATCTCTGCTTGACTTACAAAGACATGTCTGACCCAGCTCTGTTAGAAATGCTACAGCTAAAGAAATCCCAATCCCTCTGCACCGCATGCTCCAGAGACCTCAACTGCATTACCACAATCAACAGAACATGCTGGAGGGACAGGTTCATAACCCAGAGACTGCCCATGCTATGAAACAGACTTCCCATACATGTCAAGCAGAGCACCTCACTGGCTCTCTTCAAGAGAAATCTTGATGAGTGGATGGGAAATAGAAAATTCACCCCGGGGATCACTCCAGTGGCTCTACTTGACAGAGGCACTAGGAACTAAGGTTGGGTGGCACGATGCCAGGGTAATCCTGTGGGCTAGGCTTGTAAAAGCTCCAGAGCCATTAGCCTAGTACACACCTATGAACCTATGAAAAAAATAAGGATCAAAGTTTTTACCTATACGTAATTTATCCGGTTTTACACTCAGAGGACATGCAACCTGTTAGGAAGGATGTTATTCTAATAGGGCAGTCTGCATGCAAGAGGAGCTTAAGTATACTTTTATTGCAGTTCCTCGACAAAGACAATTCTTTTGTTTTTTAAAGCAATTACTTCATTATTATTGTTCATACCACAGCTACTGTGACTGTCATTAAATTCAGTTCAAAACAAACAGGACATGTTCCTTTCTTTCATGGAGAAAATACAAAAGTCATTAATGTATTTTACTATCATAATATCAGAATTAAAACCATTACTTATTTTGTCCCTAAAACCAATATTTAAGAACATCTGAAATGTTCAGGCTGAAAAAACATATAAATAAAACAGAAGAAGATGTAAGTAGATGTAACATAACAGTCCTTCTCTGAGGAGTGGTTACTCTAACAGAAAGCATAACATTTGAATTTTCCTGCCCTTATCTGTCTTTATTCCCAGCCAGAAATTTCACCAGTTGTGCTTCTGTCACCATGAAGATTAGTGCTGGCCTCATCCATTCATTCTTATGAACAATGGTAAAGTTTCAGGGCTGCTCCCAAACATATTGCCCATTGCTAGTAGCTTTCTTCTGCTCCATGAGCTTTTATGGCCCAAATGACAGACTTGTGACTTCAGTAGGCTATTACTCTAATGGCAGCATAATCCAAAGCTGTGAAGTTTTGTTGCTTTATTTTCCTCAAACATTATACAGCTAAACTAGAAAGTAAGGGGAAATTTTATTACTAAAGTGAATGGAGAATAGTGATGAGGTAACCTGCAAGTTTTGCTACTAAAGAGTCATTTGGAAGTTCCAGAAATTTGGCTTTAACCAAGCTGAAGTCCTTTGCACATGATTATTTTAAAGTTACCAGCTCACTAATATCCAGCTGTGATTTTAGGCTTTGTATTGAACTCTTGATACCTATATTACTAAGTCCTGAGACATCGAAAGAAAAAGACCAATAATACAGGAGAAGAGAGAGCATCAAACATTGCTTTTTTTCCTCCTTTAAACTTCCTTTTTTACTGAAGGGGAAAGCCCACCACATCACCCAAACTGATGCCAACTCCAAGACAGTCATTCCTCAGAGAAAAGGAAATATTATGAGAAATGGAAATCTCGCACCTAGTATATGCAAGTCCAGATTTTTTCAGCCATTTAGACTTCACATCTCTGAACTCAAGGCAAGTCCTGAGATTTTAGTGCTTGCCATGATTTCCACTGCTAAAACTGTCTCAGAGGAATTAAGAAATGCACACTTCATCATAAGAAGTAAATTCTGAGAAATTTTGTGCAGAGCAGTTATTACTTGGCCCTAGAGAACTTGTATTAAAGATGGTTGACAGTGGTTAATTTTAAATACCTTAATAACCATTTCTCCATTCTGCTTGCCCATAGTTATTTCTTACTGTAATGGTTCTGTTGGCCTGGGCATGCTGTAGTTGCCCAGAGCTTGCAATTAAATAATATAATGCAAAACTATAACTGTAAACTTTTTTTTAAGATCATACTGAATACTGTGAAACAGAAAACTGCAAAACAATCCTGTTTCTTCATGGCTTTGCAAATGACAGATACAACTGTATACAGAGCCAGATCATGGTAAAATGTGGCCCTAGGCAGGGTAATGGATCACCCCACACCCCCGCAGCCATTCCAGTGTCCCATTACTTGGCTATTTCGCCCTACCATAAACACTGTTCACACCTGTCAGTGTGCATACTATTTTCTTCTTTATGTCTATGAGTTCAGATATGGATTTAATTTAAAACCTTTATTTAAAATTTTGCAGCACAAACACTTTTACACATTTGCTAAACAAAACAATACTGTCTTACACTAGCATTAACAGTAAACTTCTACGTTCATGAAACCCACATTCTTTGAAACTGCACTGAAACCCACATTCAAGGAAAATGCATCTGAACAGTGGCAGATAAAGCTTACCTTGCACACATTAAGGACCATGCACACATGCATGTGTTCTTTGATTCACCTTCCCAATTGGATTAAATTATACTATTTGTATAATACAGCACCACTTATTAGAATGTGTTCTGAATTTGTAGTTTTGAACATTTTTCCAGTAAGCAATGAAGCAAAAATGTATGAACCAATAATCGCAAAACTTCCTATTTCAGAACATTTCACCCATAAAAGGCCCCTCAGACTTCTGTCATTACATGGCCGTACATATACACAATATTTGCAGAAGTAGAAGTCATCTGAATAATTCCACATTAAAAAGATCTGAAAATAATGAAGTTGTTACTAACAAACCACTTTATATTTCAGTGTTTCATCTACAAAGTCAGTGCCTGCTGCCGTTGAAGAATAAATCACCTATGTTACATAAAAAAATAAGCTGTTAATACTCTAATAGGGAATGGATGGCAGACAACAGGTTCATAGTTAAAAGGCATCTCATTCAAAAGGAGGGCACACTAAGGACTGCAGCACCCCACCCCATCCTTAAAGAACAACACAGTAACAGCAATCCATCTATATGGTGTGGGAGTAGAACCCAGACTTCTGCATCAAAAGCAAGTATGCTACCTATTGTGCTACTAACACTGCCTCCAAATTCTCTAGCACAAACAGTAATGACCATTTGCTAAACAAAATAGTTTCACATTAAAAACAGACTTAGCATGAGCAGCAGTAATCTTCTCTTTCATTGAAGCTCACAATTCCTTGAAAATGCACTGAAGCTCAAAATTCCTTGAAAATGCACTAAAGCTCACATTTCCTTGAAAAAGCACTAAAATAAAAAGTTATGCACTCACCATAGCATTCTATCTACATTGTCCATTTTCATTTTTCCTCAACGGATGGGTTTGAATCTGTTCAATCAGATTCAGCCACTTCTTCCAGATCGTAGGATCCTAGAACTATCGAGCTCCTTCCCTTACCCATAATGCCCCACCAAACTAACATATCTCAGAGCGAGTTAGCTGCCCCTAGACAAAACAGACCCATGACAGGTCATAAAAAAAGGAAGCTGGAGCTATAATACTCTTCAATCTCTCCAGAAGGAATTTAAGGAAGGGGGTAGGATGGTGGGGAGTTAAGGAAGAATGAAAATGGACAACACAAATGAAACATTATGGTGAGTACATAACTTTTTAATCTGATGTTGTCATTTTTATCCATTCCTCAACAGATGGGACAGAGTCCCCAGCTACCTAAATCTCAGGAAGACGCTAAGGAAAGTTATTCTTGAGAACCTCTGAGCCAAAGGCTGCTTTTCCCCTACAGATCAGATCCAGTTTGAATTGAGCAATAAGGATATGATGATTAGCCCATGTTGCAGCTGCACAAATATCATCCAAGGAGGTTGTAGACCAATAAGCTGAAAAAGTCAACACAGACCTTATGGGATGGGCTCTTGGAGGCTTTAGTAAAGGCAAACTCACTTTATCATAAACAAAAGTAAAGCAATTGGTTAACTTTTGGGCCTAAACTGGAACTGGAACAGGAAACAAACAACTGTTCAGATTTTAAGTCCTTATTTCTAAGGTAGAAGTGTAGTTCTCTGTGTAGATCCAATAGATGTAACATATACTCGTTTTTGTATGAGAAGTTTGGAAAGAAAACTGGGAGATTGATGATCTGATTAAAATTTGACTCAGAAGCTTCCGTTGGTAAAAAAAAAAAAAGATGGGGTGATTCATAATGATACCCTATATCCTTGTGAAAAACTAAATAAGAAGGTTTTGAAGACAGAGCTTGGAGTTCAAATACTCTTCTAGCAGATGAAACAGCTACTAGGAATATGGTCTTCTGAGACAAATATTTAAGATCAGATTTAGCTTAAGGGTCAAAGAGAGGTTGAGTAAAGGCTTGAAGCATGACATTTAAATCCCAAGGAGGTGAAGGATTTTTGAATGGGTGTATAATGTAAAAAAGTTCATTGTAGAAAGGCTTTACAATGTTTAGAGGAAGCTAAGGTAGAGTTATTTACTCCCAGATGAAAGTTGGAAATGGCTGTTAACTGGACTCATAGTTAAGAAACTTAACAAATTCACTGAAAATTGTGGCTAAAAAGTCAAGGGCATTTAAAATAGGTGCTGAAAAGTGGTATACATTTTTGCTTAGGGCCCAAAGAACAAATCTTTTCTATTTACTCTTGTAAATCTTTCTAGTAGAAGCCTTAAGTGAAGATAATAAAATGTGATGGATGGGGGAGGAGAGCCTTGGCTGTCTTGCAATAAATGGAACTGGAGAAACCATGAATTCAACTTGAGGCCTAGTATATCTGGGTGAGTCAGGCCTGTTGGGTGAGACAGGAGGTCTGGAGTTGGATCCAGAATACAGGGTAGATGTAGAAGAGGAGGTCAGAAAAAAGAAAACCAAATCTGATGAAACCAGTAAGGGGCAATGAGGATAACTGTGCTCTTCAATCAAGATGCTTTCTGTAGAAATTTAGAAATGAGGGGTAAGAGGGATAAGCATAAAGGAGACTAGGTGGGGTAAATGTGAAGTAGAGCATTTTTTGATGACTCCCCTGGTGGGGTGATCAGTTTAAAGATCTTGCTGCATTTGTTGTTGAGGGGAGAAGCAAAGCAAAAAGATTGCAGCATGGTTGGCCCCACTGATGGAAATTTCTTCCCACCATGTTGATATTGAGAGACCACTCATGAGGCATCAAGATGGATCTGCTTAACTTGTCTGTAATCACACTGAATTTCCCCAGAATGTGCATTGCTATTAGGAAGAGACTAGAGGAGATTGCCCATTACCAAACTCTCATAACCTCTTGACAAAGAAGATAAGATCTGGTTCCCTTTTGTTTGTTGATGCACCAGACTACTGACATATTGTCTATGTGAACTGCAATTGTCCCCCTTGGAAGAGGGTCTTGAAGATCCATTAAAAGGTGCATTGATGAAAGAAGACGTAAATGTTCCCACAAAGTCACACAATGCATCCACATATGTCTACTGATGGATATGCCTGAACCCGCCACCCGCAAGGTACCTTCCACAGTGTGTGAAATTAACCTCATGGATGAATTAGATATCGATTGCAGGGGAGGCAGCTATGAGGAAATCATATTCCCTTTCTCGGAGGACATGAACACCAAAAGAGGTTTGGTAAGCTCCTTGATCAAATCTCTCTTAAGTCTTGTAAAATGTGCTAAATAATTCCGTGACCTAAGAGTGAAGGTTGTTGAAGCATAAACACACTTTCTAAACCTGTCCATCGACCTAGACTCCCTGTTAGGAGGATGGAGAGAGGAACTCTGTTCCACTAGTTCCTTTCTTGTAGCTGCTGTAACAACCATAGCATCAACTGGCACGCCCTTACTCCAGTGTAGACAGTCTTTTGAAGGTGCAAGTATTTTGTGCTATCTCTTTGGTATTGGTTTTATGGTGTCCAAGTCCTTCCACACTCACCAAGAGACCAGATCTACAAGCTAGACTAACTAGAATGAGACAAAGATGTCTGATCTGAAGAGGGCAAGGATGTCTGTCCTCTAGGCATAGAGATGGCTTTCTCAACTACCTCAAAAGCAGAACACCTAAAAGAAGCAGAGATTGATGGATACAACTTTGGACCCTCTTGGATCATCAGCCCCTGCCGCCCCGTCAGCACCCCACCAGAGGAGGGAGGCAGACATGCGCTATCTAATGCCGAGGCTCCAAGGGGAAGATATGGCTCTGAAATCTTTGGAATCAACTCCAATGCCTAGAGCCAGCACCTACTTTAGCTAAGAGAATCTTCCATATCTGAGGTGTTCTTTACCAGTCAACTCAGACAGGCCACTAGAGTCGAAGAAACCAGAATCTTCAGATCCTAAGAAGAAGCCCACAAGGGTTTTGGATCTGATGGCTTCAAAACTGAAGGATGAATTGGAGAAGGAAAAATCAAAGGTGATGTGATTCGATGAAGGCTCTCAAGACCCGAAGCCATGGAAGAGAGCCTACAGTGTGTCTTCTCAGTGACTGCTCGAGGAAGAGAAATGGTGGCCTAGAAGAGACAGTCTCTAATGTCTAAGGGGAAGTACGGATCAGAGGAGATCTTTCAGTCTGTATTTAAGATCTGATAAGGACAGATCTGATTTATTCAAAAATTTTGCTGCTGGCTCCCACGAAGGAGACAAGGTTGAAGTAGAAGACCAATCAGGAGACCTTTTACATGCCTCTTTGACCTAGACAATACAGTCGCTCTTTTTGTTAGATTTCTTAGAGGTTTGAGCCCCACCAACTGAAGGAGAGAATTTGGAAGGAAGAAGCCCCCTGAGAAAAAGTTTGTTCTTCCTGTCAATAAGGGCCTGAGAATTATGTCCCGCTCAAATATCACACAAACATCAAATCCAACTGCGCCATCCCAAAACAGTAGACACATCCCCTGTGGGCATCAGAGTTAGGGATCTTATGTCCACAGGAAATGCATTTTTTAAAACCTAAAGGTTTAGCAGACATTCTACTGACAAAATGTACCAAAATACCACAGCAAATTTAAATAGTATAGGATGGATTTTTTTTTTTTTTTGGGGTAAGAAAGTGAAAGAGGAAAAGGAAAAGACTACCAACAATGGCAGATCTACAAGCTAGACTAACTAGAATGAGACAAAGATGTCTGATCTGAAGAGGGCAAGGATGTCTGTCCTCTAGGCATAGAGATGGCTTTCTCAACTACCTCAAAAGCAGAACACCTAAGAGAAGCAGAAATTGATGGATACAACTTTGGACCCTCTTGGATCATCAGCCTCTGCCGCCCCGTCAGCACCCCACCAGAGGAGGGAGGCACACATGAGCTATCTAATGCCAAGGCTCTGAGGGGAAGATACGGCTCCGAAATCTTTGGAATCAACTCCAATGCCTAGAGCCAGCACCTACTTTGGCTAAGAGAATCTTCCATATCTGAGATGTTCTTTGCCAGTCAACTCAGACAGGCCACTAGAGTCGAAGAAACCAGAATCTTCAGATCCTAAGAAGAAGCCCACAACGGTTTTGGATCTGATGGCTTCAAAATTGAAGGATGGATTGGAGAAGGACAAATCGATGGTGATGTGGTTCGATGAAGGCTCTCAAGACCCGAAGCCATGGAAGATACCCTACAGTGTGTCTTCTCAGTGACTGCTCGAGGAAGAGAAATGGTGGCCTAGAAGAGACAGTCTCTAATGTCTAAGGGGGAGTACGGATCAGAGGAGATCTTTCAGTCTGTATTTAAGATCTGATAAGGACAGATCTGATTTATTCAAAAATTTTGTTGCTGGCTCCCACGAAGGAGCCAAGGTTGAAGTAGAAGACCAATCAGGAGACCTTTTACATGTCTCTTTGACCTAGACAATACAGTCGCTCTTTTTATCAGATTTCTTAGAGGTTTGAGCCCCAGCAACTGAAGGAGAGAATTTGGAAGGAAGAAGCCCCCTGAGAAAAAGTTTGTTCTTCCTGTCAATAAGGGCCTGAGAATTAAGTCCCGCTCAAATATCACACAAACATCAAATCCAACTGCGCCATCCCAAAACAGTAGACATATCCCCTGTGGGCATCAGAGTTAGGGATCTTATGCCCACAGGAAATGCATTTTTTACAACCTAAAGGTTTAGCAGACATTCTACTGACAAAATGTACCAAAATACCACAGCAAATTTAAATAGTATAGGACGGATTTTTTATTTTTTTTTGGGTAAGAAAGTGAAAGAGGAAAAGGAAAAGACTACCAACAATGGCAGTAAAGAGTAGCCAAAGAGTACAAAAAAAGGGCATTTAAGATGAAAAAATAAATGAGTACAACGAAGGTATTAAAACAAAAGGAATACAGAATAGAGTATATTTAGGGTAATAAGGAAAAACTATACTCACTTAACCACGAATAATGAAAAAAACTAATGATAAGAACTCAGGAGTTTGAAATCTACTTCTGTTTGAGATAGTGGCAAATGAGATCTGAGGTATGTTAGTTTGTTGGGGCATTATGGGTAACAGCAGGAGCTTGAGAGTTCTAAGATTCTACGATATGGAAGAAGTGGCTGACTCAGATCAGAGTATCGGCTCCAAACCCATCAGTTGAGAGAATAAATGAAAATAGCAACATCAGATTTAACAGTCTGCTAGCTGGTGTACAGGATTCAGATTCCTTTTTGAGCTTGGTTAAATTAACTAACCCATCACCCATAATTAGGACATTACACACACATACACACCTTCTCCACTAACCTCATCTGGAGTCATCGCTTAGTTCTCCACTAATCTCACTCATCCAGAACTGCACATTTCAAAAATTTTGTGCTCTACTCTGTTCCAGTTTAAATGTGTGAGGGTCATATTTATTTATTTTTTTATTTTACATTTGTTGACCGGGATTTGTCCGACTGAGCTAAAGGGCCCTTTTTCAGCGAAGCCCGGGGAGAAAAGCTCCAACATATTATACAATTTTCATTATAAATTAACATTAAACAGCTATGTTACAGGATTATTACAAGGCATTAAGTAGCAATACAATGCTATACAGTGTCAATAATCAGGAGTATTGCATAACTATTTCAAGAGGTATAAAAAGAAATACGTCATTAAGATGAGTATAGTTTTTGGGGTAAGTGGTTACAAAAACCCAGTTTTATCATGATGTAGTTGCATGAAGGAAAGACAATTACAATAGAATGTTTCTCTGAGGCAATTTGCTTAATGGATTTTAGAAGAGAGTAGAAAGAGTATTCAAGGAAGATTAGAGAGAGCTAGTGAGAGGAGTGAGTTAAGGGCAGAAAGTAGATTAAGGTATGAGAAGTAGGGGATGTTTAAGGTGGGAGAGTGCAGTGGCAGGACCAGTGACTTTTAAAGTGCTCTTTGGTGGCCGTCTTAAATTGTTTAAGATGCGTAAGGGTCCTGATTTCTAGTGGGAGCCTATTCCAGTCAATATGGGGTGATAGCTGTACATGTTGCGTCCAAATTTAGACTTGGGTTTGTAGATTTGTAGTAGGTTTTGGTTAGAGCTTTGGAGAGGTCTGGAGGGAGAATAATGGGAGATGAGAGGGGATAATGCTGGGCAGTAGGAAGGCTGATATAGGATAGAATGGATGATCTGGATCTGAGAGAGAAGAAGCTGGTGGGGTAATTCAAGCCAGATTATGTGTTTTAGAGAGAGACATTGATGGGATTTGTAGGTTTGTTGGGCAGCAAATCTAGCTACCTTGTTGTAGGTAGATTTGTGTTTGGTCAGGATTGCTGAGTTACGATTTCTGAGAATTTGAGAATTGTACATTAGACTGGGTAGAAGATAGGTAAGAGAGAGAGAGTAATCTTGGCTTCAGGGGTAAGGAATTTCTTGTCACGGTAAAGGAGCCCTAGTTTTGAATGAGTCTTTTTGATGCAGTTATTAACACATAAGAGCTTAGTACTGGATTCTACCTGAATGGGAGTGTTATTAAGGGACTGTATGGAGAAGGAGGGTTTAACATTGTTGAACTTTTTAGATAGGAAGAGTAACAGCTTTTTTTTTTTAGGGTTAAGGATGAGCTGGTTGTTGGAGAGCCATGTTTCAACTAAGTTAAAAGATGCCTGAGTAGCTGAGAAGAGCTCAGAGTTAGAGCTGGCTGTGGTGATGACTGTAGAGTCATCTGTGTATTGCACTAAAGATGACTGAGGACAGGAGGAATAGAGCTGATTAGTAAAGATATTAAAAAGTAAAGGCCCTAGGATAGACACTTGAGGTACACCCATTTTTACAGGGAGAGTGCAGAGTGCCATCTCACTGATTGAGATCTATCAGTGAGGTAGCTGGAGAACCGTGCAACAGTATCAGAGGAGAAGTTGAGGCTATGCAGTTTGTGCAGCAGAAGGGTGTGTGAACAGACAGTGTCGAAATCTTTTGAAAGGTCCAAGAATAGGCAAGAAATAAGGTTATGGTTGTCCATGGCTATAGAGACAGTGTTGAGGAAGGATAATAGAGTTGTAGTGGTGCTATGTTTAGGTCTGAAGCAGTGCTGAGTGGGTGTAAGCAGATTTTCCTGTATTAGACACTGCATAACTTGTTTATGAATACATTTTTCTAGTACTTTAGAGAGAGGGGAGAGGATAGCGATAGGTCTAAAGTTGGAGATATCACAGGAGTTACCTCCTTTGTGTATAGGTAGAGTGTAGCATTGTTTCCAGATGGAAGGGACTTTATATTCAGAGATAGAGCAATTAATTAGGATAGATACAGGGAGAGCAAGACAGTCAGCTGCTAGTAGGAGAAAAGTGGAAGGAATATTGTGAGCTGATGCTAAGCATGGTTTTAATTTAGAGATTAGAGTTTTGATGTATCTAGTAAGTACAGGTTTGAGGGAGAAGGTATTTGAGGAGGCAGTATTAGGAGCAGATGCAGAAAAGTTGGAGATGTTAGTAGTAGAGGAGTTTGGGTTAGGGTTCAGTAGCTTAGATATTGAATCTAGTACACAGCTCAGCAAACTCCTGCCTGGTGCCCTGTAGAGTTCTAGAGCAGCAGAGAGACAAAAGAGAGACTTTGGAGTGATTAAGTATAATTTTTCTGCATTTTCTTGCTGCCTTTAGCTAATTCCGCCTAAAACACCGATTTTCTAGTGCTTCTGTGATTTAAAAAGCTTGTTTCAGCTACATATTATACTTATTTTACTGCCTGCACTTTAACAAAGTTGTTTTTGTGTTTAAATTACCTGTTTAACTGTTGTAGGCTACACACTCAAGTGTGATAGCTATTTCTGTGCATTTAAAGTGTTTTTTGATTGTATCTGCTTTATTTTCTGGAAAAAAAAAACAAAAAAAAACAAAAAAAAATACTTGTTTTCCCGCCTTTCTAAGCTAGTATAGTCGAGTTTTCAGGTTGTGTGTGTTACAAGTTTCTGTGTTTGCCCACACATTACTTGGATATAAGGAAGTTTCTCTGTTCACTGTGAGAGAGGGAGCTTTGAGCAGCCGATCTGTCTCTAGAGGAGTGGTTTCAGCCCAGAAATTAGTAGTTTATTGGCCATTTTGGGCTAATTTTTATCTCTTTCATTTCCCTGCTATAAAACCTGCATTTGCAAGGTTTTTGTGCTAGAATACAGCTCAGCAAGCTCCTGCCTGGTGCCCAGCAGAGTTCTACAGCAGCAGAGAGACAAAAGAGAGACGTTGGAGTGAGTAAGTATCATTTTTCTGCATTTTCTTGCTGCCTTAACTAATTCCGCCTAAAACGCAGAGTTTCTAGAGTTTCTGTGATTTAAAAAGCTTGTTTCAGCTACATATTGTACTTATTTTACTGCCTGCACTTTAACAAAGTCATTTTTGTGTTTAAATTACCTGTTTAACTGTTGTAGGCTACGCACTCACGTGTAATAGCCATTTATGTGCATTTAACATGTTTTTTTTTATTGTATCTGCTTTATTTTCTAAAAAAAACAAAAATATATACTTGTTTTCCCACCTTTCTAAGCTAGTATAGTCCAGTTTTCAGGTTAGTGCTGAATTCAGGGCTGTGTTACATGTTTCTGTGTTTATCCATACCTTACTTGGATAAAAGGAAGTTTCTCTGTTCACTGTGAGAGAGAGAGGGAGCTTTGAGCAGCCTATCTGTCCCTGGAGGAGTGGTTTCAGCCCAGAAATTAGTAGTTTATTGGCCATTTTGGGCTAATTTCTATCTCTTTAATTTCCCTGCCATAAAACCCGCATTTGCGTGCCGGGCAACGCCGGTTAGCTAGGGTATAACTATTCCCGGCTCCACAAAGTCTACTCTTCAATTTTTCCCTTGTAACTAGACAAACTTTCACCTTAAGCACTCAAGCAATTCACTTCTCATACTGGCACTTGCTCAAAACTCATAGCAAGCACTAATAAACCTTAGCACTAGACCCCCCCCCCCCATATTTTAGAGAAGGACAAGGCTCTCTATTCGACCTTACCAGCCAATCAGTAAAACAATTCACTGTACCTATCCAGACATGTCTAAATGGCAGTTTCAGGTGTACTCTTTGGTCCAACTGGTGAATCTGGGCATTTTGAGGCAATGTTACAATTGCCTCATGTACACAGACAACCCTCTCCTCCTTCCACACTAATACATGCGAGAGATACAATTATACAGCCAAACTGGAGGCTAAGCTCTCTCAACCCAAGACTGGACCAGGTATTCAAGAGGAGAAGGGAATTACTTGCATCACACCACCAGTCTCACATAGACCTATGAAACCAGCACCAGCAAAAAACACAGATAAATACACGAAAACATACTCGGAGGCTCTAAATAAAAATCTGCAGAAGCAACAGAGACCTCCAAAGCAGACATCCAAGCAACCTCCACCCTCCCAACACAAACCATGAAACACATACTTCACAAAACCAGTGTGCCACACAATCACAACCATTAAGGCAAAATAACATACCCAACACACTAGTAATAGGTGACTCTATAGTAAGGCACACTGACGTCCCACTCACTAGGCTGAACAAGGAGAAGGTTACTGTTAGCTGCTTGTCAGGTGCCAGGATCCGCCACATAACACAAGCACTCAGGTCACTCCAGAACAAGTACAAATATGACTCTGTCATTGTCCATGTTGGTATGAATGACTTGAGCGGTACCTCCCTGGACTACATGAAAAGAGACATGGAGGAGCTCTCTGATCACGTAGCCCAGGCCGGTATGACCCTGACCCTGAGTAGCATCCTGCCCTCACCAAGAATGATACCACAGTATAGAGAAAAAAATATAAATTTCAACAATTGGCTACGCTTCTGGTATCATTCAAAGGGGATCCAGTGTCTGTCAGCCTGGGATGACATGCTCGACAAGCAACGCTGCTTTGCTAGAGACGGCTTGCACCTGTCACCCTTAGGCTTTCGAATACTGGCCAAGGCTCTTGCCACACCCATAGTGCCTTTTTAGCAAGGCTCAAAAGACAAACCCACTGCCATAAATAGCATAAGTAATAAAAAACTGAGGGTAATGCTACTCAATGCCAGAAGTCTAAACCTCAAAATGCATGCACTCGAGGCACTCCTCAGTATGGAGAAAATCGATATATGTGCAGTAACAGAAACCTGGTTTAAGGCTCCAGAGAGCACCCCAGCACTACCAGGCTACAACTCATACCATACATTTCGGCCACAAAACCCGGTCAAAGAAACCACCATGAAAAACTTTTCAAAAGCAATCTTCACGTTACTTAAGACCAAGGTGGGAAGTTTCAAAGCCCCCATGCTAAAGGATAATGCTGTCCAAGCTGCAAAATCCTTTACTAATACACTCTATGGGCACCTACAAGAATTCATGGATCGTGCTATCCCAAACAAAACCAAGACTCACTCCTCCAAGAAAAGGAAACCAGTCTGGTGGACCCCTGCCATAAACAAGCTATACAATAGAAGGAGGAAACAAGTACAGAAAAGAGTAAAATCCCAATAAGGGAATACATCCCTGATCAGTATCAGCAAGAAACTACATTCCCTCATAAAATCATCCAAGGGTAACTTCAAAAGAAAAATTGCCATGGACTCCAAGATAACCACAAGGCATTCTTTTGTCAAGAATCTAATTGGCAATTCTCAGATCTGCTCAGAGTTAGTGCAGAATGGTACAAAATACACTGAACCGACCAATATAGCCAACATTCTGGCAGACAGGTGCAGTGCAAACTTCACCCCCCTCTCACCCACAAACGGGCCCATAACTATACAAGAAGAATGTAGTGCCCCTGAAATCACAGACACTCAGGTTAAAACAGCCCTCTCCAAAGCCAAAAACACAGCATCAATGGGACTGAACGGTGTCCCAGGTTGCGTCCTACATGAGCTCAAAGATGAACTAAACACACTGTTTAAACTCAGCCTCTCCACAGGCTACGTGCCCACAGAGTGGCACACAGCAGCGTTTATTCCTCTCCACAAAGGTGGAGCCACAACGGACCCTGAGAACTATCGCCATATAAGCCTGACTAGCTTGGTCTGCAAAGCTATGGAGCGCATCATCATGGATCTCATTAACAGAGACACTGGAAACCTCCAAACACTGGACCCTACCGAGTTCAGCTTTGTTAAGGGCAAATCATGCCTCCTAAAATTGGTGGACTTCTTTGAGACAGTTACCAAGGCTATAGATGAGGGAAAGGTGGTCCACACAGCCTACCTAGACCTTGCATAGGTCTTCAACACCATTCCCCACTCAGGTATTACAGACAAGCTCACCAGCCTGAGCATAAACTCCTACATCATGAGATGGGTTGCCAACTGGCTCACGGACAGAACCCACATGGTAAGAGTTGCGGGAGCTAGGTTTAACTCTAAAGTGGCGTTCCCCAGGGCTCAGTCCTAGGACCCCTCCTGTTCGGCATATACTTCTCAGAGGTACAGGCAAGCACAGGAGGACTATGGCTGACCAAGTTCGCAGACGACTGCAAACTAGGGGCTCTAATTGACCCTCCGGCTGACACAGACATCCTCCAAAAGGGTTTTACTGAGACAGATACCTGGTGTCAAAACCATGGCCTCAAGCCAAATGCCAAAAAGTGCATAGTCATCCCCTTTGGAAAAAACAAAGTACCCACAAACTACCTCATAGGTGGTAGCCCACTAAATATGGAAGATGTAATAAGGGATCTGGGGACCCAAGTAGATAGTAACCTCTCCTTTGATAATCACATTGCCAAAGTGGATAGAAAATCCTTCTATGTGGCCCACCTAATCACAAAAGGGTTTGCATCCAGATCAAAAGAGGTCATTGGACCCCTCTATGCATCACTCATCAGACCCATCATAGAGTACAATGCCCCATTTGGGATGCAACTTACAAGACACCTGCAACAACTGGAAAGACCACAAAAGTACCTCACCAAGAGGATCACTGGCCTCAAGCAGATGCCCTATGCAGTTCGACTGAAGATACTCCAGCTGTTCTCGGTTGCATACCGCCTACTCAGAGGTGATCTCTGCCTGACATACAAGGCCATGTCCAACCCAGAATTGATGGACATGCTCCACCTAAAGAAAACCATATCCCCTCAAGCCACACACTCCAGTGATCTAAACCTCACCACAACAATAAATAGGACGTGCAGGAGGGACTTCCCATGCTCTGGAACAAGATTCCAATCTACAATAGGCAGAGCTCCTCGCTAACCCTCTTCAAGAGAAACCTTGACGAGTGGATGGGAAACAGAAAGTTTACCCAAGGGATCATTTCAATGGCTCCGTTGGACAGAGGCACAGGCAACTAATTTAAGGGGGAGGCAAAAGCCAACACATTCCGGCTAGGCTTATAAATGCCTTCAGGCAGATAGCCTAGTACCTACCTATGAACCTATCAATCGATAAAATAGGTATTGAAGATAGCGGCAGTTTCTTCAGATGTCTTGTCTGGGCATGGATTGAGGGAGCTAAGATTACTAGATGTAATATTTGGTTAATAGAGTTCCAGAATATTTTAGGATTAGATTTTAAGGCTGTGGGAGGTTTGTTATAGAAGTCCTTTTTATTTTTGTTTATGTGTTATAAAACAAACACTGAATTTCCAGCAGTACCTATGTAATAGATGAAAGCGCTTAACCGTACAGTTTTTAGTACACTGGTTTAATAAATTGTGGTTATTTTATACTTGCGGCACGCATCATTGGATCCAGACTTCTTTTTCAACAGTTTTAAGTGGTATATTTCTTTGTTTATGTGTTGTTTTTTTTCAAATTTCTGAGTTCTTTATATTTTTGTAATTCTGCAGAGAGTTTAGTTTGTGACCATTTTTTCCATAATTTGTCTCTAGTTATCATAAGGGTACGAGTGGCTTTTGAAAGCCATGGAGATATGGTGGACTTAATTCGGACTCTGCGAGGGGGAGCAGGTGAGTCTATGATGCTAAGAAAGGTGGAGATGAAAGCTAGGACTGCTTCTTCTAGTGGGAGTTAGGTAAGGAATTTCCAGTTTACTTTAGAGAGGAGGGCATTAAAGTTTTCTGGATGGAAGTTAGAGAGTCTACGACAAGTGATAAATTTAGGAGGTTTTGAGAAGTGGGGAGTGAACCTAAGCACTTTTATAGAGGAGTGATCGCTCAGGGTGTTTGATAGGGTTTCAGGGTTATGATATTTGGAAGGATTAGCTACAAGTACCCAGTCAATAAGAGTACTAGATGTGTGAGAGCTGTTTGTTTGGGTAGGTTGGGAGATTAGCTGTGTAAAGCCATATAAATTAATATGAGTATTAGAGTTTGGATTACTGAGAGTTTACCAGTTAATGTTGACATCCCCAAGGAGGATAGTTTCATTGGGGATGTGTTGAGAAAAGTATGAAAGAATATTTTCGAGCAGAGGAATGTTGTCTCCTGGAGGAATATAGATGGTAGCTACTGTGATAGTGGTGTGGTCATTTATTTTAAGGGTTAGCTGTAAGTAGTTCAGCAAGAGAAAAGGATGGGATAGGTTTCATAATAATTGTGAGGTGGCTGGAGTAGATGATGGCAACCCCACCCCCTTTTTTGTTTTGGCGATCTATGCGGAGTATATTATAACCAGGGGGAGAATGTCTTTATCAGAGGTTTGGGCTTTTAGCCATGTCTCTGTTAGGGTGATGACATCGGGGGTGTGGAAGGCTATCCAGGCATGGATTTCACTAACTTTGGTTAGAATACTATGGGCATTCATAGAGTAAAGGAAATATGTTTGTTTGGAGAGGATGCGTGTATTAAGTTGGGAGAGGTAAAGTTATGCATGGTGGGGTGATGGATGGGCCCAGGGTTTGGATGTATGTCTTCTGATAGAAGCAGGGTTACATGAAGTTGGTAAAGTTTGTAATTAAATGGGTTGTAAGTCAAGTACTTAGTCTTGGTTTTAGATGCTAGAGGAAGTTTGATTTTAGACAGAGGGATGTTCATGGAAAAGATAGAGGAGGAGATTGTAATAGAGTACTGCAGAGATGAGAAGAAGTTAGTATGGGGATTAGTGGGATCTCTATGGACAGGTGGTAATGGAGTAGTACAAGGTGTAAGAATGAGAAGGAAAAGTAATGGAGGCAAGAGGAAAATAGAGAGGACTGCAAAAGCCATGTCCTAATGTGGGGAAGTAGGATTGGGATGGAGTGAGGAGTGGGTAAGGGACTAGGAAAAGTAAGTTGTTGGACCTGTTAGAGAGTTGAGGTAAAATTTAAGTGAAACAACCTGTAGGGGCAGTAGGGGATATGTAGAAAGGAGGATTTGTAGCAGACTAAACTATGAAGTGATAAGTAGGGGTAAGTAAGGTGTTTAGAATGTTATAACAGACAGGAAGGGGTGGAGTTAGGGGAGGAAGGGATTAAGTGGTTAGGTATAAAGGAAATGATATGGGGGGGTGGGAGGAGAGCGAAGTGAGCCCGAGCGTAACGAAGGCGAACGGAGTGGGATGGGCCAGGAAGAGTCACCGCAAGGAGTAAAGGGGTATTCTGGGCCAGGAAGAGTCACCACAGGAAACAATCAGCAGGCCATGAGGGAAACAGTAAGGAGCACACAGTGAGAGTCAGCATGTAAGTAGAAGAGGTGGGGAGGTGTAGACAGAGAAGAGATGAAATAGCGAGGTATACACAGGAATTCGCAGTAAGATAAAAACAGTTAAAAGGAAACCACAAACAGAAAAACAAAAAGAGTATAGCTAACTAAGAGAGAGTTGACACTAGGATAGTGACCAACTTATAGATTGCAGAGAGAAACAGAGGCAACGTTTCTAAATAGGTGAGTATGGGAGCTCTCAGTGGTATGCAGGTATCCTGTACAGTAGACAAAGTAAGACTACTTTGTGTATGAGCTTAGAACATACTTTTAGTGTAAACTGGCTATACAGTAGAGCACAAGGGTAATTCCAGGAGTTGGAGCAGTATCAGTAAAGGTAGACGCAGTCTTGTGGGAAGATTCTGCTTTTAAAACCTAGGGAAAACAGGAGGGGAAAGAGTGTGCTGAATATAAAAGCTAGGGAAAAACAAAAATAGCAGAGGTACTATACATACAACTACTGATAACAGCTAGAGAGGAGTTAGTTGAGATAAAATATGAAAAATACAGAAATAAATAAAATAAAGTACATATGATATTAACTTTACAGATTAGAGCAGTAACAACGTGAGACAAAAGTTCCGTAAGTTACTTCTGCTATAACACTTTCACATAAACAATAGTAAAATGCACATAAACAATGGTAAAACTATTAACCATGATGTCTTAGTGTAAAACAACTGACAAAAATGTCTGCTGTAGTTCATGTAGTAAACATGAGCCATTTTGTAGTTGAAATAATCAGACTAACCGAGATATGAGACTATAGCTAAACAGAAGTTCTATATTTTAACTATTGAATTCTACAAGTCAGGTTAAGGAGTTAAAACAATTGCCAGTCTCATGGCAACAGAACTTAGAACTAAACAAAGTGAGCTATACTTCACATCCATAAGACTGCTACTAAAAGTATATGACATAGAGGTCATGCATAAAGCAGTCACTGTACAAGTTAAATGCCCAATAATGCAATACCTTGATTCCACAAACCAAATGTCACCAGTTAAAACTGCTAAAGAAATTCAAACTGCAATCTACAGATATATGATAAAAGTGTACAAAAGAGCAATTGCTACATAAATAGAAATATATCCAAAAGCAGATAAAAAATAACCTATATCAATATATGTACAACCTTTCACTTGTGTGGCATGAGACAATAACTCAGCCAAGCCATGACGTTGCAAATATTTGAAGAGGTGCTTACCAAAGTCCCACAAATACATTGTAACAGCATACAAAGCTCTTCCAGGTGAAGTAAATGCAGTTTACATGCTGAGTACAACTGAAAAGCTATTTACATCAGTAATATTAGGGACCTGCACACCACTGACATGAAGCCACACACTAGTAGGAAGAGGAAAACCAATTATTAAAAGTAAAAAAGATAAAAGTATTAAAGATGAACACAGAGATGCTACTAAGGACAAACTTCATGTGTGTCCTTAAAAGAAATGTAACACATGCAGATTGTGTTCTTAAAGAAGAAATGTAAGTGTGTCAGCCAGTGGGCCCCCCTCCCTGGCTAGTGGGTCCCAAAGCCTGTAGGCTGCCTTGGTTGCCTACTGCTGGATCTGGCTCTGGCTGTACATCCAATATACAAAAAAAAAAGGAAATGAAGTGATGTATATTTTAATTTTTTCATTTTAAAACAAAAAATACAGCACCTCATACATCTGGCTGTCCAAAGATACACCTCCAGGTCAAAATTTCCTGCATAGTGTGCACAAGTCATCAAGTGGATTTCAGTAACTCTCTATTGTTTTGTAGTAGCTGCTGTCTATTGTCCTGTAGAGAATGTGTTTTTTTAATGTCATTGGCAGTTAGTGTTAAGTCTAAAACTGGCCATAAATTAACGGTAACTGGCACCTGGAAACTTGTTGCAATGCAGAGTAATTTCTGCACTCCTTTATTAGGCAGTATAATTGCCAAAGCAGTATTTGTATTCCTTTTCAAGATAATACTTCTGAATAAATGAGTGAAGAAGTGTAGAAGGTAGTCTGCTGTAGAACTAATGTCCAGGTGCTGTTAAACTCGGTGTGGAAAATTTTATTAAAAAAGTAAACAAGTTAATTCCTTTATAAGTCTATCTGTGCAGAGAAATATTTAAAACATTTGATTTTTTTCACACTGATCTGAATGAAAGCCATGTTTTAGCTCTGTCTGGAGGACATGTCAAAATCTACCAAAAGGATGGGAAGAACAAAGAATCAACTGACTATGATTTACTTTTTTCTTGATTCAAATGATTTTGTGCATGGGGAATGTGTAAATAATGCCAGTTACATCGATGGAGGCATTCAATATTGACTTCTGCAAAATATCAGCAGCAGGTATCTTAACTGTTGCTTTATAAATCTACTTTTAAAAACACCTTAAGCTAAAGCTAGAAAACCAAGCCTACTAAAAGTTGGTGATAGAGACCTAGTCTGAATCCAAAGTTCTGCCAGATCTGCACCTAAATAGGTCTACCGAGCAAGTTCTCTGACTGTCAAATGAAGCAATAAAGATGAAAGTTCACATCCTGCATAATTATGCACAATGACAGTTCATCAACTTCAAGAATTGTAGCACTTTCTAGAACTCTTGACTTCAGTAGATCAACTACTTTGATTTCTGAGTTACCCTTATGTCTATATTTTCTAGTGCATTTAACTTTTAATTAAGAATTGCTCTACTTACTGTTTTGTACCATTTTACAGTACAAGCAATTCTTTACCACTTCATTTGCTATGCCTTAGGTAAGCTGAAACATTGTGCTTGATGTAATTTTATGGATGAAAATCTGTGGCCTTGAAGCTAATCAATGTTAACGTATTACAGAAATATCAGGAGATTATAATTTATCCCTGCAAATGAATATTTGCTGCCCCATGTATAAAATGCTGCTCAGGCCATCCTCTCATACTGACCTCAGCTTTATTCAAAATATATATGCTGTGCTGCAGGATATACACTCCTTATATGTCCATGATGTCCACACAGCCTATCTGGACCACGCCAAGGCCTTCGACACCACCCCCCACTCTGGAATCATAGATAAACTTACTAAGCTGGGCATAAATCCCGGGTATATATTAGAACACCGAACGTTCAAAATTTCGAGTGTTCTAATATCGACCCATTTTCAGCGAATGCTGAAAATATCGAAGAAACAGAAAACCAAATTTTTTCCTAGGGAAAGATTTCGGTTGTCCATTTCTGTTGCTTCGGAATTTTCAGCACTGTGGTGGAAAGTTACGGGCTGGGTTCAGGTAAGTCTGAGATTGTGTGGACGTGAGGGTTAGGGCAGGTTAGGTGAGTTAGGGTTAGGGCACGGGTCAGTTAAGTGAGCGATTGTGTGGACATGAGGGTTAGGGCGGGGTAGGTGAGTTAGGGTTAGGGCGCGGGTGAGGTGACTCTGCAATAGTGAGGGCCCTTAGGGTTAGGGTTAAGGTAGGTGGATAGTTAGTGGTGTATTTATAGTTTAGTGTAGGGTTAGGTGTAAAAGTTTAGGTGTATGTGTGTGGATTGCTGTTTGTTTGGTGTGCTTGTGTTGTGTGTATGTGTTTTGGAACAGCAAATATTTTCCCTAGGAAAAAATTTGCTGTTCTGAATGTTCGATGTTTTAAATTTGTGATTCATAGGGTTCAATATCAGAACACTCTAAATTTTTAATGTTTGGTGTTCTAATATAGACCCTAAATCCCTATGTCACTCGATGGGTTGCCAACTGGCTTTCTGACATAACCCAGAGTATAAAAGTAGCCGACTCCAAATCCAGCTCCAGAAAGTGACAAGTGGAGTACCTCAGGGTTCAGTCCTGGGACCACTCTTGTTTGGCATCTACTTCTCTGAAGTACAGGCCAACACTAAGGGACTCTGGTTAACAAAGTTCGCAGATGACTGCAAGCAGGGAGCCATTACTGAATCTCCAAATGATGTGGATATTCTACAAAAGGGCCTTACAGAAACAGATGCTTGGTGTCAGAGCCATGGGCTCAAGCTTAATGCCAAGAAATGTATAGTTATCCCCTTTGGGAAAAAACACGTACCCATAAATTACCACATAGGTGGCAGTACACTAAACACCGAAAGTGTGATGAGAGACTTAGGGACACAGATGGACAGTGGTCTCACCTTCAATAACCACATCGCCACAACAGTCAGGAAATCCTTCTATGTGGCACACCTCATCACTAAGGGCTTTTCATCCAGAAAAAAGGAGGTCACTGTCCCACTGTACTCATCCCTCATTAGACCCATTATAGAGTACAATGCCCTGTTTGGTATGTACCTCGCAAGACATCTGCAACAGCTGGAAAGGCCGCAGAAATACCTCACTAAAAGAATCACAGGCTTAAAACAGATGCCCTATGCTGACCGTCTAAAAAAAACTCCAGCTATACTCTGTGGCATATCGTCTACTCAGAGGCGATCTCTGCTTAACATACAAGGCCATGTCAAACCCTGACCTGTTGGACATGCTCCACTTAAAGAAATCCCAATCCCCCAAAGCCACACACTGATCTAAACCTTGTCATCACAATGAACAAAACATGCTGGAGGGATAGGTTCCTGACCCAGGGACTCTCCATACTCTGGAATAGACTGCCCATACATGTCAAGCAGAGCGGCTCCTTGGCCCTCTTCAAAAGGAACCTTGATGACTGGATGGGAGATAGGAAATTCACCCAGGGGATCACGTCAGTCGCCCTGCTAGACAGGGGTCCAGGGAAGTAATTACTGTGGGAAGAAATATCCAGGGAATTGTTATGGCTAGGCTTGTACAGGCCCTAGGGCCGATAGCCTAGTACCAACCTATGAACCTATGGTGGGTGCCTGTGCCACCTGACTAAGCTTACAAGCAACTCAGTGTTAAAATGTACAGAACTGCATACGTAAGCTGCACCCCTTACCCTTTCTGGGCTACACAAAAGATTTCTCAATTCATACACTATTAATCTTCAAACTGTTTAGTAAGTCACTCCAGAACTTTGCCAACACACTTTTATTAATGACTGCTTTTCCCTCCCATCAACATATGCAGAGTTTGGGACTGTCTGATGAATACCATTTTAAAAAGCCTTTCAATACATTTCACCGCTGTTGTTACATCATCACATAGTACCATGCAAGATTTCTCCACTAGTAATGACAGTTCTTATTCTGTTCAATCCTCCTGTATTATATCATTAGACTGTTTCCTTACATTTGTACCAGTAGCTAACATGCTGCAAGTTTCTGCCTAAGAAATGGTGCCTGGGGTTGGTACAAGAAACTGAAGCTGTGCACTATCTCTTCAAGTTCAGCTGTGTTTTATAAGTAGCAGTTAAAGCCTTATCTATACCCTACTCTCTCATCCCTTGACCTTCCCAGTACATATTCTGTCTGGAGAACTTAACTTCTCTCTCCTGTCACAGTCTGGCATTCACCTATACCCACAATTTACTTCCTTAGTACTGACCAAACTGGTGCAGTCAATTTATGCCTCTATCTCATTATTCCTAACAGTTAAGTGTGTCCATTCACCCCTTGAGATAGCTTCAACTTTATTCCTTTCCCTCCAACATACAACTATCTGTACAACCATTTACATTACTTCCTTTTAACCACATCACCCAAACACTACAGGACCCAACCAATTTGCTCTTCCTGTTCTAACTTACAGTTTTCGGTGATTAACTGGCCTCAAAATGTATTGAATCAGATGGTGTAGGATTGTATACATATCTGTTGACCTCACCAGATCCAAACAAAGTAAACATTTCAAAACATAAAGAGAAGAAGTCTAAAATTACTTCCCTACTTAATTAACAGGAGCATATCGGGAATGGAAATCAGACCAGAAGTAGATAAAAGTCAGGCAGTGACTGAATGCGCCAAAAAAAAGAGAGACAGAGAGAGAGAAGAGAAAGAATATACAGAGAAGGATCACATGAGAAGACAAGAAATGTGGAAAAGGCATAAAATATAGTTGGAAGTGCAGAAAGCTCCTTGAACAACCTCATGTCAATCAGGGTCTGACCCAAGAATGGTTAAGGAGAGGTGAATTTAAACCAAAAGATGAAAGGTTAATATTGGTAGCCCAGAACAGTGGACTATGTACATGCTGGTTTACAAACCCCACTGAGCATGTGGGAGAAACTGAAAAATGCAGGTTCTGTAAAACAAAACTGGAAACACTCGCACATCTTGTTGCTGGGTGTGATACACCAGCGGCAGAGGGTCTATACACTGAAAGGCACAATAATGTGGCAAGACTTTTGTATTGTGGATTGTGCAAACATTACATTACTGAAGTAGCTAAGAAGCACTAGAAATATGAGTCACAAAACATTATACGGAATGATGAAGTTTATATCATATGGGATCACCCATTACCAACAGTTCAAAAAACAGATGTGAGAAAACCAGGTATAGTAGACCTTGAAAAGAAGGCAATAGTAGCACTGATCATTGAAACTGCTACACCCAGTGATTACAGTGTCTTAGAGAGACACAAAGTTATAAAATACCATAATTGCAGGCAGAAAAAAGGGAATGTGGAAGAAGGATACCCAGACAGTTCCAATAGTAGTAGTAGGAGCAATGGGTCTCATAAAAAAGAATTTACAGTCACATTTAGATATGTTACCGATGCATGTAACTCCATATGAACTGCAGTAGGAGTCAATTATGGGCACATTGCTGGTGTTGTGAAGACTTCTGGGAAACATCAAAGACTGAAACAATACTAATTTCACAAACTTTAATCATACTTTAACTTAGAAATGGGGTCCATTCTCGTCATGGTATTAGAAATCCAAAAGACTTGGGGAAATTAAACCACAGAGAGACCCACAATGCCATTCAGACTCACATCTGTTCTGGTTCCCCTACTGTTCTCCATCTTTGTGCTGAATTCCTCTTATCATTCCCCAGGTATTTCATGCTGGCACTCCCAGGATACCAGTATGAGCACCCTGACCTCCTCTCACATGATGGAACTTAGCTTCTTCACATTTCTCCTACTGCACTGCTAAAGCTCTAAAACCGTTTCAACCTGCCCTCCCAAACAGCCAAATTTAATATCCCTAACTTCAAACTCATTAGGCTCATTCATTACACAAGAAACGACAACTTGCCAGACGGGGTGTCCACTCCAATCCTGAACAACCTACAAGCTTTATACCAAACTGCAAATTTCGGAACCTCCTGGTAAAATGTGGAGGAATTTAACTACTCTCTGTTAGTGTAACAACTGTAGCTGGCAAAATTATCAAAGTCTGAATCTTTGTTAGTGCAATACATTTCCAAAGGCTGTGCAGCATCAGAAACTTGGTTGAAGCCTTCCACTTTCAAACATAAATTTCATGTCCCTGGTTTCATCTAATGAGAGATTAAAAGATCACACGATAAAGAAGAAATGGTAGGGGGATGGTGAAGAAATTATGGTCTTCCATAGCAGAAGAGGCTAGGGTGCTCACATGATACAGCAAACAGAACAATGCATATTTTTGCCGACAAAGGCTGCTTAAAAGCCTTGTTTTGAGCCATGGTAATTTTCCATCAGAAACTGATGTAGCTGATTCCTCAAGTGAGACAAGCAGCTACTACTGTTTATAGTTTAAATTACTATTGGTTACATAACAGTGTTAACTTTAATTAGCCTGTGTGCTCCTGTAGCCCATTTTTAACTTTTTGTCTCTGTGAATGCCACCCCTCTATTGTGCCCCGGGCTGTTATGTATCAAACCGGCACTGAACTTTGCTATTGGATTTGACATGAGAAATAAATTGCCTACTGCAATATCGGTGAAAAAGGTACAATACCAGAGTATCTCTATCAATGATTGATATCAGAATACAGACACAGAAAAAGAAATAAGGTACAGTTTTTAGTAGAAACTAGAACAGAAGCTGCCATTAAAAAAGGAAGCATATAAAATATTGCAAGACAACTATAAGAATCAATCAGAGGGGGTTAGAAAGGATTGGGAAGAGAGACTGGATAAGCAATTCACAAAGAAATGAGAAGGATATATGTCTCCCAAATATGCAACAAAATCTATAAGATTTAGGATTTTTGCTTGGAAATGTTTACATAGATATTTTTATACCCCAAGTAGACTCCAGATAATTTTTCCTCAGGTAGACAGCTAATGTTGGAGGTGTGACGGGGAAGAAAGAGGTACTTGGGAACGTATTTTCTGTGAGTGTGGTGGGTTGGTGAACTTTAAGGATTCACTGCGGGATGCACTGCCCGAGATGCTGGGTGGGCGGACTGCTGTGATGAGGGAGATGATTTTTCTGAGCTATGATACAGAATCAGAATTGTCTAGACATAGTAAGGCCTTGCTGTGTCTAATTATGCTCGCTGCCAAAAAAGCAGTTACTAGAAAATGGAAATCAGAATCTAAACCAACTATATTAGAAGTAGTGAATATAGTAACAGAGATAAAACAACTGGAACTGAGATCTTTAGAAAAGGGTTGGAGCAAACTACATAGAAAAAATGGAAATTGTGGGAACAATACATACAGGGGAGGAACGAGGGTTAAATGAAGGCAGGACTTAAATGAGCTACATAATGTCTGACTGAAAATGATTGGGTAGATTATAAGTGATGTATAATGTTTGCAACTGGGAGTGTATCAGTATGGTTTGTGATGTAAAATGCTTGCAACTAGGATTGTGTTGGTGTGGCTTGTTTTCATTTATGATTGCTTATGTTTTTAAGTGATGGTTTAATAAAAATGATGATTGTTTAAAAAAGTGTCAGGAATTGAATAATTTATGTAAGGTTGCTTAGGTTATATGATATATAGCAATATATGTGAAGTATAATAATGTTTGCTAATGTTAATTTAATACAATTTAATTACTTTTGTATAAATGTAAATGTACCTACGTCACAAGTGATAATTCAATAAAGATGTTTAAAAAAAAGAAAACAATACCAGAGTACATATGAGATGAGTAAGCACTTATTTTAGCAACTGAGCTATTCCTCCCAGTCCCTATTCACTGTACCTCACAGACCTCAATGCTCACCTCTGCCTGGCTGCTTGTGGTAGCAGTCTGCCGCACCTTCTGCCCACCAGTGACACTGGATTTTGCACTAACTGTAGTTCCCAAATGTGTATTTCTCAGCAAAATGTGACTGTAAACTGCCTTTCTATACTGTATCCTTGCCCAGCAGATCATCTGGTGCTCTGCTGCACTGCATCCTTTCAATGCTAGTATCACACACCTTGTTGCATTACTTCTACTTGTCTGCACTATATTTATTATTGTGGCATCTGAGCACACTGGTGACAACTTGAGTACTGTGTGGTGGCACCTGTGCTTATTTCTACTAAATGTATCTTGTAACATTTTGCTTATTCTAATACTATCTGCCTACTAGATCTTGGGACACTTTGCTTTATGCATTAACCATCATGTGTAGTCTTGGAGGCTGTTGTATCTATGTCTTTTGGAGTATTGTGCTGTGACATTTGTGTCTACTGCTTAGATGTACACTAATAAACTAGTATTGCATTGATCATCACACTGCAATCCCGTCTGCTGCTCACCTTTGGCGAACATCTCAGGTTATTGTTCTGCAATATCTATGTTTGGTGCTCAGTAGATTGTTATAATACTGTACTGCACTGAGGTATTCTGTACTGAGTTGTACTGCTCTGGTGTGGCATCAATCATATTGTACTGTTTTGAGTTACACCATACATGGTTGACCTGTTTTGTAACTGGTTCCACTGCCCTCTTTTATGTCATATAACTACTGTGCTGAGTGATATTACACTGTTTTGCACTATTTTTGCATGGCTTCACAGTCTTGTTATTTATCATATAGCACTGCCCCCTTTCTAGATTAACCAAGAATCATCAAATTCTATGTCACAGAACATATGCCAACTGATGTTTCTAGATCAGTCATGGGTCATCAATCTGCCTTTGCCCTATCCGCTGTCAGCCTTCTAGCACTAGGCATACTAAGGCAGTGTATTAACTGCTACATGCTTACCAACAACCATTTGCTCTTACCACAGAATGAGTTTACTCGTCACAGGTGCAAATACTTATTATAACTAGAGGCAAAACTCTTTTTTGCAGAATCCATACTAACATCCCCCTACACTACATCACATCTTCCTACTCTACAGTACTCCAAAAACCACTTCCAAAGCCACAAATACTGTCTTTGTGCAGTGCTGTAAATGTGTTCACTGCAGGCAAATATCAGCAACACACTAACACCCCTGAATACCACATACAGCTTCTTTCACCACCACACACAACAGTTATCACAGTGACTGTTCTTCAGGCTACAACAGTGGCCCACATACCAAAGTAAGGTGTATGTTACAGGTAACTCCATAGAATAGTACAATAATATACCACTCACAAGGCTGAGGAAAGTCAGGGTAACAACTGCCTCCTAGGAGCTAGAATCCATCAAATCGTCAAGATACTCAAGCCTTTAGCCGCGAGTATGAATATGACAAGGTCATTCTTTATGTGGATATGGATGACATACAATACACCCCCTGTAGATTTGATGAAGAGGGACGTGATGAAGCCCTCTGAGTATACCTCAAAGGCTGAAAGGAAATTACCATCATGAAGAATGAGGCCATAATAATAAGCAAAAGTCAATTGACTGTAATAATGGGCTTAGTTATTAGTGTCAATTTGGAGGGGTTCCAATGCAAGTCAGCCTAAAGGGAGAGGAAAGACAGTCCAGCCTTCACCAGGAATAGCCTTCACATATCTCCCCAGGACTTTTGCATACTGGTTAAGACACTATCTACCCTCACAGTACCTTTTTAAACAGTGTCTATTTAGCCTGCAAAACTTGTAAATACAAATACAAACCTGGCAAATATCAGTGTAGCACTGCTCAACACCAGCAGCCTAAACAAGAACATGCCCTGCATCAAGTCATCTTAACTGTGAAAAATGTGCCATTTGTGTTGTCACTGAAACTTGAAACTGTGAAAAATGCAGATATTTGTGCTGTCACTGAAACTTGGTTTTAGAGAGGTGACACCAGTTATTCCTTACCTGGCTCTACTGCCTGCTATTCCTTTAGGCCTGTAAGTGTAGCTAGCAGTTAACACTATTGGTAGTGCATCTGCATTTATATGGAACACCTTCACCTGTACACTAACTGACCAGGACAATTACCTTAAATTTCTTCATATCTTGAAATCAGTAAACAAGACCTAAATACCATATCCGGGCCAGCTACAGAACACTGTCCGTGACACAAAACATATCTTAACAATTTAACGCCCTTCTCCATTAACTCAAACACCATCTTTCTAGGGAACTTTTTAATACCATGAGCTGGCACACCTGCACATAAACATGCTCAATGCTTCTTTGACTTTATCAATGTAAACTCCCTAGATCAAATGTTATCCTCAAAGATTACACGTACCAACATACTTGATCTTGTCCTGACCAACACAACCCCTTCATACTCCTGACCAACACAACCCCTTCATACTCATCACCAACTGTCAAACCCATCACTGATTATATCAGATTACTGAGCTGTTATATTCATTGTATGGTCCAAGTGCAGGTCAGCAACCAACCTACCCATCTTTAGAGACTTGGCCAAGAATTGCTTTGAAGGTGATGAATAATTGAGACAGTTCAACAACCTCCCTCCCCTTGATGACACTGTAGCCAATATCACTGCATATACACAAAATGTATATCCCCCATCTCAGCTCTTGAAAAGATGTGCATGTTTCCAACTTTCACAAATAGAATGGCAAGTTAAGAAATAACCCTGCTGGCAGAACTCAACTACAAAGTCGATAATACAAAAAAGCTCATCGCACTAAAGAACAATACAAATTCTCAGTGCTATAGTCAGTGAAAAAAATGGTTAACAAAAATAATTCAGGAATAAGATAAAATCCTATAGAACTAATTACAAATGAAAACATTCTCCATTAGCAAAGGATAACAGGATGCTAATTATGTAAAGAATCTCAGAAATTTTATCCAGCATAGCAAAAAGCTTATATTTAATGGCATCAACCACTCACAATAAGAGGACATAGCCAATATCCCTGCAGATAAATTCAGCTCCACCTTCACTCATTTGTTGCCTCCAAACTTTTCAATACAAAGTATCCAATCTTTTAAAAGTATTTTATATGGAAGGGAAAAATCAACATCCTGAAAGAAAGCCTCTCCTTTGATAACCACATTGCCACAGTAGTCAGGAAATCCTTCTACGTGGCACACCTCATCACAAAAGGGTTCTCCTCTAGAAAAAAGGAGGTCATTGTTCCTCTCTACTCATCCCTCATCAGACCCATTATAGAGTACAATGCCCCATTTGGCATGTATCTCACAAGACACCTACAACAATTGGAAAGGTCACAGAAATACCTCACTAAGAGGATTACCAGCCTCAAACAAATGCCATACACAGACTGTATCAAAAAACTCCAGCTCTACTCCATCGCATATCGCCTACTCAGAGGTGATCCCTTCCTAATATATAAAGCTATGTCAAACCCAGAACTGTTGGACATGCTACACTTAAAGAAATCCCAATCTCTCCGAACCACACGCTCCAGGGATTCAATCCTTGTCACCACAATAAACAGAACATACTGGAGGGATGGATTCCTGTCCCAGAGACTTCCCATACTCTGGAACAAACTACCTATTCATGTCAAGCAAAGCTCCTCATTGGCCCACTTTAAGAAAAATCTTGATGACTGGATGGGAAATAGAAAATTCACCCTGGGGATCACTTCTGCGGCACTGCTTGACAGGGGCACAGGAAAATAATTTTCTTGTGTGGCAAAAGCCAGGGAACCTTTTCAGTTAGGCTTATATAGGCCCCAGGGGCGATAGCCTAGTACCTACCTATGAATCTATGAAAGCTGTGGTAGCTGTGATACCTAAAGATGGTAAAAAAAAAAAAAAAAAAAAAAAAAAAAGTCAGACCCAGCTTCACATAGGCTCATTTCAATTTTCAAACCATAATTGTAAAGTTTTTATGTCTTTAATAGCTAGAATAATGACAAAGGTGTTGCCAAAATTGATAGTTATGAACCAATGTAGTTTTGTGGAGGGGAGGCAAAAATTTGACAACATTAACAGAACTATGATCATCCAGAGGGAAGCAGAATATAAGAAAATACCACTGTTGTTGCTGGGTCTTGATGCAGAGAAAGCATTCAACAGAGTAAGCTGGGAGTTTATGAGAAAGGCAATAGAAACATTTGAATTTCCTGATAAAATAATAAAGGTAATTAGAAGAATATACGAGGGATCAGAGGCAATACATTAATATGGGAGGGTTCCGCTCTTGTAAGTTGTGTCTGAGCAGGGAAACCAGGCAGGGTCTCATCTTTCCCTTTTGTTTTTTTGCATTATATTTAGGGACATTGAAACAAAATAATGGAATCAGTAATTCAGGGATATAATTGGTATGGTACGCAAGAAAAGTTGGCTTTATTTGCAGATATCATTATTTTGTACCCGATAAAACCAGGAAAGGACCATATCAGTGTTGTGGAAAATTTTGAGACAGTTTAAAGTCTTTTCAGAATACAAAATTAATGAAGATAAAACAAAGGTTACAGCTGTAAAGTGTGTACCTACCTATGAACTGGTTCGGCAATACCTATATTTATGGGAACAAGATAAATGAGGTATTTAGGAGTATGAATTAAAAGGGATTCTGTTATGGCAGCTAAGGATATGTGGGAAGAGACTAAACAAAAGATAATACAAAAACTGAGAAACTGAAAGCTGTTGTTTATGGATATGAATAGCAAGATACAACTAGTGAAAGTGTTTTAGTCCCTTTAGCTTTATACACAGGTCAGACATGCTTTTATCAACTAGTTGAGAAGTTGTGGATAGTAACTAAAAAAGGAGTTGAAGGATTTTATCTGGGAGGGGAAGAGGGCAAGAATCAAGTGGTATAAGCTGATCCTTCCAACAGAACAAGGTGGTTTCAATTACTTGATTTGAATGGACAACACTTAAGGCTCATTTACATAATATAAGCAGAAAGCTATAATTCAAGGGTCTATATTAAATCAGCAAATGCTTAAAATAGCGAATGCTGATTTATCGACCCTTTAAAAGCAAAAAAAAAAAAAAACTTCAAAACACTAAATAAATAGAGGGCTTCACCCCCCCCCCCACTTAAATATACCAACTCCAAGACTGCACCAAAGTGGAGGAAATGGCAAAGTCCCGAAAATGTCCCAGCGATTTTTTTTCTCTGGGAAAAAAATTGTTGTTCTGTGTGTTCGGGCTTTCAGGTTTTTGCTTTTAAAGGGTCAATAAATCAGCATTCCTTGATTTAATACAGGCGATTTAATATAGGCCCTAATTCAAAGTGTAAAGAGACGATGGTGAAGCATGGGAGAAATTCAAGAAATAAGGAGACAGTGGGACTTTGGATCCAGATTCTTAATAAGAACAGCCATACAGAATATTACATTCATAAAGTAATAGAAGGTATACCAGGAACTAAGCCAACATGACAATGCAGAAAAGAAATTCTGCCAATAGGAATGACTGGAAATACTGGTACAGAGAATAGGCAAGAGGGGAATGGAATTTTCTGGAGAAAACTGGTAAAGGAACCAAGGCATTGTGAACAAATAACTAGAGAAATGTAATAGAATGGGAAGAGGCTAAGAAGACATTTGAACTGCAGGCTAGAGACTGCTTTCCCTATCAGGGACTGATATCAGAGTATAGACAAAGAGAAAGGGATAGGGGAATCCTAAGTGAAAGGCCTGCTTTGTTAGAGTTTTTTAGATGAATGTAGAGCAGAAGCTGCTGCTAAAAGGGGATGATGGATGATTAGTAGGATACTGCACTATAAATATAGATATCGATCAGAGGAGTTTCAAAAAAATTAGGAAGAGAGATTGGATAAGTAATTCACAAGGAAACAATGGGAGGACATATGTATGGCTCTCAAATATGCAACAAAGTCTAGAAGATTTAGATTCTTGCCCGGAAGTGTTTGCATAGGTATTTTAATACCACAAGCAGACTCCAAAGAATTTTTCCCAGGTAGATGGCAAATGTTGGAGGTGTGATGGGGAAGAAAGAGGTAACAGGGAAAAAAAGTTATGTACTCACCACTATGTTCAATCTGTGTTGTCCATTTTCATTCTTCCTCACCCTTTGGGTTCAGATCCGATCCTTGGATCTGACTCAGCCATCTAAAAGCTTGTGCCGATCATGAAAGCTCTCGAGCAACCGCCTTACCCACAATGCACTTCCATCAATTACCACAGATCTTGTTTGCTAAAAAAATTATTAGAGAAAGGAGTATGCTGGTATAAGTGCAGGAGACTATCTGGAGCTGTAAAGCTAGGAAGTGGCCAGTTAAAAGGAACACTAACTCTTCCAAAAGATCCAGGATAGGGGATTGGTGGGAGGGATGTTGAGGAAGAATGAAAATGGACAACCCAGATGGAACGTTATGGTGAGTACATAAATTCTTTATCTGATGTAGAGACTGATCTGACTTCCTGAAACTCTCAGTTCTGTGTAGATAAAAATGAAGTTACCCGTATACATCTAATACATGGAGAATGCATTCACCTCTATTAGTGAAATTGGGTAAGAAAACTGGAAAATCAATAGATTAATATTCATTTAAGAAACTACCTTTGAAAGAAATGAAGGATTGGTTCATAACATGACATCATAATTGTGAAAAATCAAGTAAGGTGCTTTGGAAGACAGGGCTTGAATCTCTGAATTTCTCCTGGCAGAAGTAATGGCAACTAGAAATATAGCTTTCCAAGACATATAGTTAAGATCACATTTTGCTGCAGGCTCAAAGGGAGGTTGAGTAAGTTGCAGTACCAGATTGAGGTCCTATGGAGGAGTTGGATCTCTGAAGGGGTTCTTAGAAGGAGAATCCCTGTCAAAAAGGTTTTGCATAGTCTATGTGAAGCAACATGGACTTCATCAAAACCCCTGTAAAAATTTGAAATGGCTGCTAGCTGGACTCTGACTGTAGAGGAGTTGTCTCCTTCCTTAAAAATCATTGCTAAAAAATCAAGAATAGCATGCAAAGGAGCCAAAAAAGGGTCTAAATCATATTGATGGGCCCAGCAAGAAAATCTTTTCTACTTACTGGAGTAGGGCTTCCAAGTAGATGGTTTATGGGAAGATAACAGTATGTGTCAGACTGGGGAAGAGAGCAGTGGTTGTCTGGCTATTAATGGAAATGGAAACCTGGCTGTCAGCCTGAGATTGGATAAGTGCTGATGGGCCATGCCTGTCAGGTGAGAAAGGAGGTCAGGAACTGGATCCAGAATCATTGGCCAATGAATCAAATGAGGCCGAAGGAAGGGGAACCAAATTGGTCGAGGCCAATAGGGTGCAATGAGGATTACTTTGCTCTTCAACATAGCAGCTTTCTGTATAAATTTGGTGATCAGGGGAATTGGAGGAAAGGCATAAAGGATACCAGAGGGCCAATTGTGAATGAGAGCATCCCTCGGTGACTCCCCCCTGTGGGGGGATCAGGGCAAAGTAGCTGCTGAATTTGTTGTTTAGGGGAGAGGCAAAGATATAGCAGCAAGGTTGACCCCACCAATGGAAAATCATGTCTGTCATGTTTGGGTTGAGGGACCACTCGTGAGGCAGATGAATGTGCCTGTTCTACTTGTCTGCTAACGCACTTCCTGTCCCTGGAATGTGCATTGCAACTAGAAAGTGGTTGGATGAGATTTCCCATTGCCACACTTTTAGTGCTTCTTAGCACAAGGGTTAAGATGTGACTGCTCCTTGTTTGTTGATGTACCAGACCAGTGACATGTTGTCTATTTGAATTACAATTGTCCCTAGGGGAGAGTTTCTTGAAAGACTTGTAGGTGAGAAGCACTGTTCTCATCTCTAGAATGTTCATATGCAGACCGGCCTCAACAGGGGACCAAGTGCATTGAACAGTCTTTCCTAGGTAATGCCACCCCACCCTACCTGGGAAGCATCCATGGTCACTATGGCCTTGGGCTGGGGGAGAGTGAAAGGACGGCCTTGTAGAACCTGGTCTGACTGAATCCACCACTTGACAGCTCTCTTGCAAATCTGAGTGATATGAATTCTGGAAGACATAAGATGATGAAGAACTGACCATTGAGTGGCCAGCATCCACTGCAGAATCCTCATGTGGAATCTGGCTGCCATAGATCCTACAGCCTGAAGGACCAAGTGGGTGGAAACGTTGGTACTGCAGATTATTTTCCTCACTTGTGATCTTAAGGTCTGAACTCTTGAATGAGGCTTTGAAGCAGTCATTGTCTTTGTGTTGAAATGTGCCCCTATAAAGTCCAAGCTTTGAGTCAGTTCTAAGAGAGACTTTTCATAACTTATGGTGACTCCCAAATAAGAACATGTCTAGAGAACATGATCTCATGCCTGTATCACCTGATGCTTGGTTGGGGCGGTAATAAGCCAGTAGTCGAAATACAGATACACACAGAATCCTAGCAGTCCAAAGTGAATTGCTACTACTGCCATGCATTTGTTGAACACCCTGTTGGCTGTGGTGAGACTAGAGGGCAGGACTCTGAATTGGTAATCACTAGCTCCCAGCTGGAAGCATAGGTACTTTCTGGAGTGCTTTTCATTTTTATGTGATAGTATGCATCCTGAAGGTCTATCAAGCACATCCAATCATCTTTTCCCAAGAATGGGAGTATGGACTGAACGGGTTTATATTAGAACATCAAAGTTTCAAAACTTCAAATGTTCTAATATCGACCCCTATTTAGTGAACGCTGAAAATAGTGAAGCTACAGAAAACCAAATTTTTTCCTAGGGAAAGAATTCGGTTGTCCGTTTCTGTCGTTTTGCTATTTTCAGCACTGTGGTGGAAAGTTACGGGTCGGGTTCAGGTAAGTGTGCGATTGGGCACGGGTTATGTGAGTTAGGGCTAGGGTGCGGGTTAGGTATGTTTGCGATTGTGTGGATGTGAGGGTTAGGTGAGTTAGGGTTAGGGTGCAGGTGAGGTGAGTGTGAGATAGTGACGGACCTTAGGGTTAGGGTTTGGGTTAAGGTATGTGGATAGTTAGTGGTGTATGTACAGTTTAGTGTAGGGTTTGATGTAATATTTTAGGTGTATGTGTGTGGATTGCTGTTTGTTTGGTGTGCTTGTGTTGTGTGTATGTGTTTTGGAACAGCAATTTTTTTCCCTAGGTAAAAATTCGCTGTTCTGCATATTCGATGTTCTAAGTGTTCGCTTAATAGGGGTCGATATTAGAATATTCGAAGTTTTGAAACTTCGATGTTCTAATATAGACCCGGACTGAACCATCACCATCTGAAACTTGGTTAACTGTAATGATTTGTTTAAGTTGGTGAGATCTAATATTGATCTCCAGTCCCCTGTTTTCTTTGACACTAAAAAGAATCTCGAGTAATAAGTGGATTCTATTTGGTCTGGTGGGACTTCTTAGATGACTCTTTTGTCTAACAGCTTTTGAATCTGATATGCTGCTTGTTCACTCTGAGTGGAACATCAAAGAATCTTTTTGATATTGGAGGTGAATGGGGAAATGGTATTTTATTGCCTCCGCATCCAGGTATCTGTTGTTAATTCTAGCCAGGCTCTCTGGTGCAGGGATAACTGACCCCCGATTGCCTGCAGAGGTGGACAACTGGGACTCCTTTCAGGAGTGCTGGAAGGGCCTATCATGAAGGAATCTCTGGACACCTCTGTTTTATGGGCTTCCTCTGCCACAAGGGCGGAGTCCATCTTTGGCCTCTACTGCTAGGGAAACCTGCACCATGTTTGTTCTGGAACTTTCTGAACCACATTTTCCCAGCACTTCGTTGATTCCTGGAAAAGGATCGCTGAGGTGTGGAAAGGCATACACCCATGGGAGACAGGGTCTTTCAATCCTTTTCACAGCCATTTAATGTCTCTTTAACTTTGGGGCCAAACAGGGATGTGCCATCAAAGGGAGCACTGACAAACGATGACTTGAAGGGCTCTGCAAAACCACATAAGTGCATCCAGGCATGCTTCCTTATGGAAATACCGGAACCCACTCCCCTTGAGGTTCCTTCAGCAATATTCGAGATCCACCTCATTGAAAAATTTGAAACTGATTGCAATGTAGCCAAATGGGAAGATACAGAGGCCTGTATTTAATCAGAAATGGATCATGACAGGGTATCAGAGAGATCCTTAATTAGTTCTCTTTGTAACCTGGTGAAATGGGCCAAATAATTCAGCGACATTAAGGCAAAGGTCGCTGAAGCATAGACATGAGACTTTGAGACTCTCAGTTTGGAGAACGGACAAGGCATCAACTGGTACCCCTTTTGACCAGAACTGCTTATTCTCTGCAGCAGACATAATCTTGTCAGGCCTTTTAGGGATTAGTTCAATGGTGTCTGGGGCCTTCCACTCCTGCCGAGAGATCAATTCCATGAGCTCAGCAGCAGGAGGAGTCACCCAGAAGGTACAGGGGCCGGTACCAAACGCCTCCAAGAATGCAGACTTCTTGGATGAAGGGTTGCTGGACTTCCAGCCACTTTTCGGTTTCAGTATTTCAAGGATGTCTCTGAACTGGAGATCTTCAGGAGGTGACCTTGGGTATCCTTCACCTTCATCAAAATCTGTATCATACTTGACAGACTTTTCCAGGGAATCAATGCGCTTCCTCTTGCACATCCTCTTCTTGGGGACCTCTTCAGTGGAATGCTCTGGAGAGGTATCAGAAGAGGATTAAATACCCTGCTGGGAAGATTGGGGTTTTGGTATAAGATGCCCTCATGGAGAGGTTAGATGAGGCTCCAGGTGTAGAGATGTCAAGCCAACAGTGTGAGGATCTGAAGGGATGGGTACCATCTTTGTCTGAGATGCAGACAATGCCCAGTCCATGAGCTCAAAAGCAGAACCCCCCCCAGAGAAGAATAAGACCCCAGGTCCAAAGAGAATAACCTTTGGATCAAAGTCCATCCCTGCTCTGAGGAACACATCTCCAAGGCCCAAGTCAGAGCCGAGATAAGCCTTGCCAAGGCTCCAAGATGCAGAGATGGCTCCGAAAATTTAGTCAATTACAGCACCCCGGACCCGAAACAGCTTCAGCTCCAAGAGCTCTCTAGATCTAATGGACCCGAAGAACTCAAGGCAATCCTTTGGTCCGAGGGAACAGAAGCTCTTGGATCCGAGGCAGATGGACCTAGATGACTCAGATACAAGGGCTCTGAGACTGAGATGGGAGCTGAAGGAGGAATCTGCAATGGTGGAGTTGTGGATGGTCAGATCTCCTGACCCAGAGGGGTAGGAGTGGATGGGATGCTAGGCACACTCTGCACAGAGAAAATCCTCCTCACCAACCTCTCCACGTCTTCTTCGGTTAGGCTCCTGGAACAGCAAGTGGGCATAACAGCGAGATCTAGGCCTCTCCAAAATGAAGACTGCAATAATCCCTTGAGCATTAATTTGTTTTTGTGCTCATTAAGAGGTCTAGGATTGAAAGAGTAACATGCAGAACAGTCCTCCTGAAGGTGGAGAGGACCCAGCCAATAAACACACACAGACTGCGAGTCAGAGACAAGGATTTTGTGGCCACATTATGTGCATTTTTTGAAACCTGCCATGGCTTTCTCTTTGTTGGCCATGTCTCAGAAAGGAACTAATCATAAAAAAACAGAGTTTAGAAACGGAGCTAAAAGTTTAAGTTTTTTTTTTTTGTTTGTTTGTTTTTTTTTTGCTTTAAGAAAGAAAAAAGGGGACAGATCTACCAACAATGGCAATAAGAAAATACATCTAAGTGTATAGAGGGAAGGAAGTACTAACAATGCTATGGAAAAAGTAAGAGAGTGTAAAGGTAAGGGAAAGAAATAGAAGTTATGTTCTTACCATAACGTTCCATGTTAGTTGTCTTCTTCTCGCCTTCTTCTTGCTGGATGGGTTTGGAGCCGACCTCGGCTCCGACTCGGCCACTCTAAAAGCTCGAGAGTTGGTTCCACCGGCTCGAGGCTCCCCTTATATCCCACAATGCTAGGCGTGAGTTACCTCAGATCTCGTTTGTAAGCTAACCCCAGCTTATAATAGTATGAGAATAACTATAAACAAAGTCCACCTCTAACCAGGGAGTAAGAAGGGTAACCTATATCCTCATCCAGGAAATATGCACAACAGCATATGCCTAATAAAAGAGGTGGTAGAAAGAGAGGTCACAATCACAACTCCTCTAGGTCTGTCCAGGCCAGGGGCAGGAGGGTGGGGCGAAGAAGAAGGCGAGAAGAAGACAACTAACATGGAACGTTATGGTAAGAACATAACTTCTATATGTTAAGTTGTCTATCTCGCCTTCATTCTTGCTGGATGGGACCGCGTCCCTAGCACCTTGTCCCGGGTGGCCTAACGGAACAGACTCCTGAGAACAGTGGAACCAAAGTTAGCTCTATGCCTAGAAGCTAAATCCAACTTATAATGAGAAATGAAAGTGTGAGGAGTAGCCCAAGTAGCCGCTGCACAAATGGTGTCAATAGGCAGTCTGTCTTGGAAGGCTACAGAAGTAGCCAAAGCTCTGGTGGAATGGGCCTTAGGTTTATTAGGCAGCTTTTGGTGTCTAATTTCATATACAAGGGAAATCAGAGATGTTAGCCATCTAGATAATGATACCTTTGAAACTGAAAGTCCCTTTCTGCCTTCTGCATAGGAGACAAACAGTTGGTCAGATTTTCTGAATTGTTTTGTTCTATCCAAATAGTACCTCAACTGACGATGAACATCTAGCCAGTGTAATTTTTGTTCAGACCTATTGGAATATTCTGGAAAAAAGACAGGGAGGTCAATGCTTTGATTTAGACTTGACGTCGAGACTACCTTAGGCAAAAAGGACGGGTTCGTTCGTAAGGATACCCTGTCCTTATGAAACAACAGATAAGGAGGTCGACAGCTGAGTGCTTGAAGTTCTGAAACTCTTCTAGCTGAAGTAATAGCTACCAGAAAGAGAGTCTTCCATGATAGCAATTTTAAAGAACAGGAGGCTGCAGGTTCGAAAGGGGGAAGAATCAAAAAAGTAAGAACTAAATTTAGGTCCCAAGGAGAAGGAGGATTTCTTATAGGAGGTCTGAGAAGAAAAACTCCTTTCAAAAAGGCTTTGCAAAGCTTGTGGGACATTAAGGCAGACTCAGAAATACCCACATGAAAGTTAGAAATAGCTGCCAATTGAACTTTAAGAGTAGAGGGAGATGAACCTGCATGGAAGAGTTCAGCTAGAAAATCAAGGACTATTTGGATGGAAGCAGTGAAAGGATCTATGTCCCTTCCTTGAGCCCAATATGTGAAGCGTTTCCACTTACTCAAATAAATCTTCCGAGTGGAAGATTTATGGGAAGCTATCAAAATATCTCGAACGGAGTGAGATAATTGAGGAAGCCTGGCTAAGGTTGGAACTGGAGGAACCAAGCAGTGAGGTTCAGAGAGGGGAGGGAGCGATGTAACTGACCCGACTGATGGATCAAAAGATCTGGAACTAGGTCCAGATGCCAAGGTCGCTCAATAGAAATTGATGTAGAAAGGGGAACCACACCTGTCGAGGCCAGTAAGGAGCAATGAGGATCAATGAGGCCTTCTGAGCGATAGCTTTCTGTATCACTTGAGAGATTAGTGGGAAGGGAGGAAATGCATACAGAAGTCCCGGGGCCAAACTTGGACTAGAGCGTCTCTGCTGGGTTGGCCTGGTAAAGGGAATAGAGTGAAATAATCTCTGCACTTGCTGTTTTGGGGAGTAGCAAAAAGATCGCAGCAAGGCTGACCCCACTTGAGGAAAATTTCTCTCACAACAGAGTCTTTCAGAGACCACTCGTGAGGCATGAGGATAGCTCTGCTCAACTTGTCCTTGATTTGATTGGACTTCCGGGATGTGCGTTGCTATCAGAAACCGCTGAGAAGAAATCGCCCATTGCCACAATCTGAGTGCTTCTCGACACAGGGGTAGGACCTGGTTCCGCCTTGTTTGTTGATGTACCACACTACAGACATATTGTCTGTCTGGATTGCAATCGTTCCCAAGGGAAGAGAGTCTTGAAGGGCTTGCAACGCTAAAAGCACTGCTCTCATCTCCAGAACATTTATGTGCAAGTGGCATTCGTTTGGTTGCCATGTGCCCTGGACCGTCCTGCCCTGATAATGCCCCCACCCGATCAGGGAGGCGTCCGTTGTCAGAGTAGCAACTGGAGGGTGGAACAAAGGGTCTTCCCAACAAGAGCTGAGGGAAGACCTCCACCACATGAGATGATTTCTGCACGCCTGCGTGATCATAATGGTGTGGGACATTGGAAGTTGCTGGTATGACCATTGTGTAAAGAGCATCCATTGAAGGATTCGCATGTGGAATCTGGCTAATGGAAGCAGAGGTATGGCCGCCATAATTCCCAACACTTTCAGCACTAACCTGGCTTTGATTCTGTTGTTGTTGAAAAGGAGTGAGACCAATTTGTGTATGTCTGTTATTCTCTGATCTGTTAGTCTGCAGACATGTCTACTGTGTCTAGATTTGCGCCTATGAAGGTAATAGTACGACAAGGCGACAAAACAGACTTTTCGCAATTTATTGAAATGCCTAACTTTTGACAAATGCGAAAGGTGTAATCCCTGGCCATCAGAAGGAGATGCTTGGTGGGAGCTGTGAGGAGCCAGTCGTCCAAATATGGAAACACCTGGAATCCTTGTCGTCTCAGGTGAGAAGCTACCACTGCCATGCATTTGGTAAACACCGGGGCAGTGGTGAGACCAAAGGGCAGGGCCCTGAATTGAAAATGACTGGTTCCCAGCCTGAAGCGGAGGAATCTTCTGGAACGTCTGTGGATTTTTATGTGATAGTACGCGTCCTGAAGGTATATAGAGCACATCCAGTTTCCTTTTCCCAATAGGGAAGGATGGACTGCAGCGTGACCATCCGAAATCTTGTTTTCTTGACTGATCTGTTCAAGATACTGAGATCCAAAATTGGTCTCCAGTCCCTGTTTTCTTTGGAACTATAATGAACCTTGAGTAGATTCCGGATCCTTGCTGGTCTTCTGGAACTGGTTGAATTGCTCTTTTCGCTAGCAGCTTTGTAATTTCCAAAACCGCTAGATCCCTTTGAGCGGTGGAACATCTGGAAGGGATTTTTGATTGGTTCGGAATGCGAAGAAAGGGGATAGAATAGCCTTCAGAAATGACGGACTGTACCCATTTGTCTTGAGTCAGGGATAGCCAGACTTCTGGGTACAGTGACAATCTTCCCCGACTGCCTCCGAAGGTGGGCAGTCGGGCAACACCTCAGGGATGCTGAAAGGGCTTATCAGAGAAGGGTTCTCGATTGCCCTGGTTCTCTGGAGCCCCTGCCTCGAGGGCGTATGCCTACCATTGTTATTCCCGCCTCTGCCTCTGGCGAAATGACTTTGTGCGTCAGGCGAAGTCCCTTGAGATTGTTTACGGAACCACATTTTCCCACTTTTCTGGCCTTTGGGGTAAGGCCTAGAAGGAGTAGAAAAACGGACTCCGACGGCAGAAAGAGTCTTGCCATCAGTCTCGCACCTAGTCAAGGTTTCTTTCACTTGAGGACCAAAGAGATGATGATCCATCAAACGGGAATTAGTGAAAGACGTCTTGAAGGGTCCACAAAATTGCATAGCCGCATCCAGGCATGCCTACGTAAGGCCACACCCGTCCCTGCGGCCCTACTCGCTCCATCAGCCGCATAAGAAAGGAGGCGCATGGAGGAGTTGGCTATGGAGTTAAGGGTAGCCAGCTGAGTGTTCATCTTATCTTGAAAACCCGCAGCTGTAGGGTCCTTCAACATGTCACTCGCTTCTTTAATCAAGTCCCTTTGAAGACGAGTAAAATTGCACAGGTAGTTCAGCGAATGCATAGCAAATGTCGCTGACGAGAACATCCGCTTCCTGTACCTGTCCATGGACCTAGATTCCTTGTTAGGTGGATGGACAGGTACTGAAGGATCAGCTAGTTCCTTCTTAGTGGCAGCAGCTACCACCATAGCATCCACAGAGACTCCTTTTGTCAAGAACTGCTTGTCTGCTGGTGCTGTTATGAATTTTGAGGGTCTCCTGGGAGTGGGGTCCACTGAATCAGGAGCCGTCCATGCCTTTTTAGCTACCACCTGCATGAGGGGGTCAAAGGGGGGAGACACCCAGGAGGTGGAAGGACGAGAGCCAAACGCCTCAAGGTACACAGATTCATCCTCCGAAGGGTTGAGGGCTGGCCAATTTCCCCTCTGTTTGAGGATTTCGAGAATGTCTACAAAAGAGACATCTTCAGAAGGGGAACGGGGGGAACCCTCGGAATCATCTAAATCTGTGTCAGATGTGATGGACTCAGGTGAGTCAATGTGTTTCCTCTTACACTTCCTCTTCCGAGGGGGCTCTTCTGCCAAATCAGGAGAGGCCTCGGAAGAGGATGAAATCCCCACAGGGGGTTCCTGAGGAGCTGGCTCTCTGCGGTCCGGGATGAGGGAGTGAGTCGACTTGACCTGAGGCACCGTAGAGGGAGGGGCGGACGGAGCCGACTGTGGAGTAGAGCCAGGCTCTAACACACTCCGCATGACCTCGAACGCACCCCTGTCAGGCAAAGCCAGAGGTCCCGCTCCGAGAAGCTGAGAACCTCCCTCGGCACCGACAGTGATGGCTCCGAGGCCGATGTCGGAGCCGAACTCACCAGCGCCGAAGCTCCGAGAGGAAGAGTGGGGTCGGACAAGGGTCCGATGCCACTCACCCCCTCGGAGCCGACGAGGGAAGTTCGGCGCCGAGATTCTTCGAAAGAAGAAATCGGAGCCGACGACGGAGCCGAAGACATCTGTATCGGCTCCGACGCTACCACAGTCTCGGTTCCAAAACGCCCCGGCTCCGAGCTCAACAGAGTCGGAGGAGGAACATATTGATGGACAGGGGCAGGCATCGACTGATGAGTCGGGCTCTGAAGCATTTGGGCCAGTGCCTCGGACTTAAGAAGTCGACTCACTACCCTCTGAAGGTCATGATCCGACAGCCTCGATGACCTAGAGGAGTGAGATTTATGGCTCCGTTCAGACAGCAGAGGAGATGCTGGAGCCGAATGAACGGAGCCAAGGGATGGTGACCTAGATCTCTTCCTAGATGTCAGCTCCGAAGGTCTGGTCGGAGCCGACAAGGGAATTTCTACTACCTCGGCTCCAGCCGGAGCCGAGGGAACCACAGAAGCTGTAGACTCATCGGCTCCAGCCGGAGCCGATGCAGACATAGGTTTTGTAGCTTTAGGTCTCGGCTCAGTAGCTGGAGCCGAGGACCTAGAAGCCTTGGAGGGCTTCCCAGAGACAGAAAGGGAATCCTCAGGCTTAAGTAGACCCCTTAGGATCAACTTGTTCTTTCTTTCCTGCAGGACCCTGGGGCTGAAGCCGTGGCATACAGCACAGGAGTCCTGCAGGTGCAAAACAGGCAGTAGACACAAGAAGTGTGACCGTCTGTCAGAGTCATTTTCTGACAGCACGCATCACACTTCTTGAAGCCTGAGACCTTTGTGTCTTTAGACATCCTAGACAAGAAAGTGTAATCACACACACTCAGTCAGACACACTGATTACACTAATCTTATTTTAAAACTCAAAAATAAAACAATTAACTAAAAGTTTTAATTAAGAGCAACACACACACACCACTAGGGAATGGGGAAAGGCCAGAAGGCCCGAGAGAGAACTTTAAAGTTCTTGTGGGAAAAAATGGGATTTTCCGAAAAACAGGGGTAGAAATCCACTAAACTAAGGGAAAAGTAGTTAAACTTAAAAATATAGGGGTTTAAGTATTCTAATTTTACAGAAATACACTTACCAACAAGCCGGTAGAAAACCAACACCTCGATCGCTGTAGCGGCAAACGAGATCTGAGGTAACTCACGCCTAGCATTGTGGGATATAAGGGGAGCCTCGAGCCGGTGGAACCAACTCTCGAGCTTTTAGAGTGGCCGAGTCGGAGCCGAGGTCGGCTCCGAACCCATCCAGCAAGAATGAAGGCGAGATAGACAACTTAACATTCATATTTTGTATAAAGTGGCAGATTAAGAAAGATAAACATAGAATAGAGGAAAAAAAACAAGTAACAATAAAGTACTTAAGTCACTCAACAGCACAGGGAAGAACCACATCTTTCACTGGAAGCAACATACGAGATCTGAGATATTTGGGGGAGGTGCACTGTGCATAAGGCAGTTGCTCAAGAGCTTTTGTAACCACCACAAGCTTTCAGACAGCAGAATTGGATCCGAACCCAAAGGTTGTGGATAAAATGAAAATTGACAACATCAGATCATATGTTTTGGGAGTGTAATGAGCTGGTAGACTTTAAACATTCCCTACAGAGTACTCTGTCAGAAATATTGGGTGAGTAAATGGGTGTAAGGAAGGAAATTATTTTTTGAGCTAGTATAAAGGAATTGCCTAGACATAATAATGCCTTGTTAAGTTTACTTCTGCTGGCTGCCACAAAAACAATTACTAGAAAATGGAAGTTAAAGTCTATACAAATTGTATTTGAAGTAGTGATTATTCAGAGATAAAATAAACAGAAGTGATATTTTTAGAAAAGGGTAGGAGCAAATTACACAGAAAATGGAAAATATGGAAACAACAAATGCATAATACTGTTTTGGAGGAGGAGTGAGTTTGAGGGAAGGCAGGAATTGAGCAATTTAAGTAATGTTGGATTGATGATAATTGTGCAGAACAATATAAGTGATGTATAATTTGTGTAACTGTGAACATGTTAATATGGTTTGTTTTCTTTTATATAAATATAGCTTTCTCCATGTCATAAGTGATAATTCAATAAAAGGTGTTAAAAAATACCAAGTATTCAAGCTATACCAACCCCACCTCTAGCAATCCCCTGTGAACAGATACTAAAAGTGCTCTCCAGTAACAAAAGCTCCAGCTTTAAGGGTTTGCTTGACAATCAGACTTCCTCCTCACATTATTCAAACACAGCCTCACCACTGGATATGTACCAGAAGCCTACAGAACAGTTGTATTTGTTCCCCACCCCAAGAGAGGTACAACCACAGACGTTGATAACCATAAAATGTATTACCCTTACCAACATTTATTTACAAATTGATGGAGCATATTATCATGGACCTCGTGAACAGGAAAGTATTACTGTGTAAGTAAACTTACCCACAGAGCAGATGTATAATGCATCACCACTGCTCTATCCTTAAGCTATATAGATTTATTCCTCCTGCAACAGCCAGTTTCTCAAACCTTGTCCCACCAGAAGCATTCAGAGTGCTCCATATTAGAGGTAGGAGAAGCACTAAACGCTTCACAGCATTTTTTGCCTAGGAAGATCACAACAGTCCGGGAAACATGCATTACGAAACAAATAAAACTATAACTATATAAACAAAGGGTGAAATGGCTACACCCTACCAATATAGAGGAATAAGAGCAGGGAAAGAGAGCTACAGGGAGGACCACCACTGCTACAGTGATCCATTAGAACATCTACAGTTATGGCAAGTTTGCTTACACAACTGTACTATGTTCATACATGTACCACCATCGTAGTAGTCTAAGCTATAGAGTAGATTACCTACACCTTAATAAAAAAATAAGGAGCAGTCTAACACTTAAAACTCCAGATGTCCCTGGAGTATGGTCCTAACAAAGTCTGTGCTGGACCTGAAAAATGAATGCAGTTTGAAATGCTTTGTAAAGGTATGTTTAAAGGACCAAACTGCTACATCTAGAACACTTCAAGTCCACCCCTTTACAGAAAACTACAGAAGAAGCCAATGTTCTTGCTGAATGAGTTATCCCTGCCTGGGGTGGCTTACTGTGGTTAGCATAGCAAAAAGTAATAGCATGAGACAGCCATGTAAAAATTAGCCATCTATGACACTGATCGCCTTTTCTTCTTACCTTCATAAGAAATAAACAGCTGATCAGCTTTCCAGAAAAGCTGTATTTTGTCCAGATAATATCTACGCAACCCAAGTACCTCTAGAGAGTGAATAATTCTTTCCTACCCTGTTCTTTGGTTCTAAAAAGAAAACTACGAGATTAATGGTCTGAAAATAATCTCCAAGGTGACTTTGAGCATAAAGATATAATTTGTTCTCAAAGAAATCCTGTCTTTATGTAAAATGAAGTAGGTCGACTTACCGTAAGTGCTTGTACCTCAGATAGTCACCCAGCAGATGTTAAACCAATAAGTAATACTGTCTTCCATCTTAAGAACCTCAGTAGCCTTATTAGCTGGTTCAAACGGGAACTGAGTAAGCTTCTCATGTACAAAACTGAAGTCTCAATGAGAAGTCACCTGTTCACATGCGGGTATATTATACATGACCATCTTCAGAAACTGTTTTACATTGTTAGAAAAAAAAATCGAGGGCATCTAAGGGCAGACAAACCAAAATGGCTGACAAATGTACTTTGATAGAAAAGAATGAGACACCATTGGATAGTAACACACACAAATAATCAAGAACCAGAGGTAACCAGTCCTGATTAAGATCCTGGGTCTTATACCAGTACTAACTAGAACATTTTTTTCCACTTACCCACACATGATTTTACAGTTGTAGGCATTCTCACCTCCTTTAGTACCTGAAGCACATCCTCAGAAAAACAGATGCCTAAAATGTATCAAAACAGTATCATCCAGGTAGTTAGTTGAAGAGTTCCCAGACTGTTGTGCATCAAACTACCCCTGTCTTATGTAAGTAAATCTGACCTGTGGGGAAGCTTGTGGTAATTGCTTTGGCTAAACTGAAAAGGAATGGAATCACCAACATAATTTTGGAGAGTCTTTCTGAATCTTTAAGAGAACCCTGCTAATCAGTGGAAAGGCACATTGGAACATTTCTATCCATGGGAAAAAAATCAGTCTTCCAGGTCCACCTGCAAGTAGTACTGGAACAACAATCCTCTAGTTGTTGCTTCTTAAAGGAGGTAAACATGTTCCCCACTAGCAGATTAGATTTTGGAAAACCCTCTCATGAAGTTTCCATGCATGGGGCTCCATCCTGTTCCTACTGTGCTCGTCTGCAATAAGGCTTTGCTCTGTCCGAATGCATGTTGCTAGATGAGGTGGATTGAGTTGAATTACTACTTCTCAGGTCCTTTAAGCTAGTCTAAAGAGTACAATCTTGTACTCCCTTGTCTATTCATCACATCACTATTACACTATCTGTGCACTCTGCCAGAGGTCCTGGTGACCAGAGATGATTCAAGACCTTCATAACATTACTATCAGCCAACATCCCCCTGACATTTATGTGTTTCTGCCTATCTACACATGATCCCACAAAGCTTGCACTTTTATCACTTTTGACTCTGCATCCCACACCAGATCTGGAGCACCTGGTTTTACTGATTGAAAAGGAAGGAAGAAGGGAAAATGGGAAAACTGCATTCTGCACTCCATCTTCCAACCACCATGCAGACTTTCCCCTTATGAATCTCAGCACTGGAATCTGAAAAGTCAACGGGTGTGAATGCTACATCCAGACTGATCTTCAGTACCACTGTATTTTGCTTATATGCAAGTCTGGAAAAGGGAAGAATGATAATCATCAATGCCAAGTATCCCAGAATTCTGGTAAACACCCTTGCAGTTGCTTGATTTAGGCTGGAGAAATTCCGGATAAACCACTGGAACATTTCTACTTTGGCTGAAAGGAGAAAGACTCTTCCTAAGGTTGAGTCCAGCAAAGATCCCACGAAAACTATTCCATGACATGGAATGAGAGAATATGTCTGCAAACTGATATGAAATTGCAGACTGAGGAGACATTTCTGCACAACTGTTATGGACTCCTGACAGCTGGAAGAGAGTCTGCAAAGATAAGGCAACCTTCTAAATATCGAAAAAATATGCATGCTTTGGAGTCTGCAGTAAGCAATGACTGGGACCAGGCATTTATGCATACCCTTGGTGCAATGGAGAGCCCAAAGTGTAAAACAGAGAACTGATAATGTAAGCAAGACACAATTCTTACAATCCCAAAGTATGTGGTAATAGGAATTTGGTGATATGCATTCTTTACATCCAGCTTTACATTAAAAGCTAAACTTTGGATTAAAGGTAGAGATAACATTTTGAACTTGGGAATCCTGACATGGAGGTTTAGAGTAGAAAGATCCAATACTAGCCTCCAGGATCCTTCTGGTTTGGGAACTAGAAAATCCTTGGATAACCTTAGCCTAACAGAATGAGAGGCACTGGCACTAATACTCCTTGAGACAGCATTTTGTGCAGAATGGGAAGAAACAGCAATATTATTGCCTGGGCACGAGGGAATGCCCACTGCCAAAAGCACCCTTGTTGGATTATACTTGGAACTCAACTGTTTGAGACTATCTGATGCCAAAAGGGAATCTGATGTTCGTGAGATCTAGGCAGGTTACAAGGTAGAAAGGAGAAAGCCTGAACTGGCAGATAGTCATGCTGACTGGGATGACTGTCCATGCTTTTTTGAGGCTTTCCTCCCCTCTTTAGTGCACCTTTTCATTATGGTTTCTCCTCCTTGATTACTGGTCCCTTGCTGCTTAGACTGTTTAATGGGAAAGGGAGCTGAGAAGGATGAAAAACTGTTACTTGGTTTGAAAACAGAGAGTTGAAAAAGTTGTCACTCCTTGAATCAGCTTTCCCTTTTATCATACTTTTTAAGCACCTCAGCTGCAGAGGGCCCAAAAACTGAGCATTTATCTAATGGAGAATTTAAATCTCTGATCTGACTTCATCAGAATGATTTTGAGAATGAAGCCAAGCAAGATTCCTCAAAAGTGATCCAGAAACAGCCATTCTGGAAGCAGAATCAGTGGCATCATAAGCACACTTTAAAATATACTTATTCACTTGAGAAACAGCTGCTACTGACGTATTTAATGATTTTATTTTTTTTACCTCAGAAGCAGTAAGGTTTACTAATAACATCCATATTCTCAAAAGACACAAGCAAATCCTTCAACATATGGACTTGGCAATTTAAAATCCTAAAAGTTAAAGTACTAGAAGAGTATATCTTCTTTCCCAACTTATCCATTGCTCTTCCCCTCTTTATTACAGGGAATAGGATTAGAGGCAGTAACCTGTTTGGCAACAGCAGATTTAGAAAGGGATATGACTGTTGGGTTTGCCTTATGATTAGAAATAGGTACTTGTGTCTGTGGTGCCTTGTACATCCCTTCATACCTCTCAGGTGGGCAAAGCAAGAGGAGTAGCTTTAAGCATCTGTAAATGTATTAAATCATAATACATTTTCTGTAGCACAAAGGCTTCACTCTGCTCCCACTGAAAAACCTTATTCTTTTTTGATAAAAAAATCAGTCAAAGAGATTTTTTCTGAAGGAGGTCTGAAGTTATGCTTTCTTCAGAATCAGAATTTTCATATTGAAAAGAATGTTCTAAACTAATATCTACTCTGTAATGCTTGTTCTTCTGACTGGAAAATCTTGCCAGAATGTGAAGGAACTATTTTCTTTTCCTGCTTTAGGTTTGGCCTAGCTTGGGGAAAAAATCAACTTCTTAGCAAAGCCTAATAAGTATACCTGTCTATAGATATGCAGATAAAACACAGTGTCCCCCCAGTAAGACCTGCCCCTTAGGCACACTGGTCCTACCATCGCAACCCATCCATGTAAATACCCTTCACCTACCCCTTCCCCAGATAGTAACAAAAGTGCTTTTCCTTGGCCCACCTTGGGCTTCCCTACAGTTGCAGAGGATGTAACTATTCCCTGGTCTTTGGTGGCTGCTATTGCTACACCAAGAAGGACTTTTGGAAGAAGCTGGTTGGTCTGAGGAACAGCAATCAGCCAAAGCAGAATCACCCACCAGCAGCTGAGGCAAAGAAGGAGCCAGACCAAATCTTGAAGCCACCTTAGTTTTTTCCTTTTGTGCACTGAGAAAGGTAATATTACAGACTGACAGCTGCTCAACAGGTAAGCTGAGGAGGATTGTAAGGTAGGTAGTGTAGCCCTGATGAGTTGGAAAAGATGAGGAATGAAGTAGTAGTGATTCACAGCTAAGTATTCCACTAAAATTCCTCCACAAAGTCCTTTTCCAAAACACACCAAGTGGTAAAATGAGTTAGGCTTTAAGTCATAGAACAAACTTTTTCCTCACAAAAAATTCATAAAAGCACTAACAAGACATGTGTGTTAATATTAGGAGCAGTTGTTTCTATTTGTTTCCTTAACACTAACACAGAAATCTTGCCTCTTCCCACCCCCACCCCCCAAAAATGCATAAAATTAAATATTAGAAGGAAGGCCTTTTCCAACAGGGACTTATCTACCCAAACTGAAGACTGTAGCCAACTGACAGAATAACATGGGAACCATCAAGTTCTTACTTCAACTGTAACAAAAGCTCCAAGTCCCACATGGTCTAAGCAGGAGGACCACCTGAAAAGTACCCAAAGCTTTGAGAAGCTGGCCAGTTCAGGAGGGAAGCACATATAACTTAGGCTACTGCAATAGTGATGTGTTTTCCTAGATACTAATCAATCTGGTGTTGCAAAAAGTAGATCATGCTTATTAAACCTATCTGACTTCACTGAAAGACTAACAGAAACATTCAATGATATTAACTCCATGTACAGACCTGTCATTGACTTGGCTAAGGCTTTAGACACTATACCACACTCTGGTGTCACTCACAGACTGGTCCGAGTCAGTATAAATTCCCGTGTAAACTTTGGACTACAAAATGGCCTACTGATGTACACTGCTCTATTAAAACTGAAGACACACTATCCTCTGAGAAGCTTGCCACCAGTGGTGTACCATATGAGTTTGGTTTGGGACAACTTCTATTTGGCATCTAATTTTCTTTTTCTGATGTGTAAATTGACATTTTAAGCCTGTAGATGACCAAGTTCATGGAAGCTTGGACCAATTATACATTCCCTCTGAAGACACTAAGATCTCATAAGAGGATTCAGTTTGGACAAACTTATCGTATCAGGATTATGGTCTAAAGCTGAACTCAAAAAAATGTAGCATCATAAATTTTGGGAAACAGGAACTCTTACACATCTACTATATAAACAATATCCTACTGCCTTAAAACTGACACTTCCATTAATGATCTAGGCACACTTGTGGATAAAACCTCATTTGACTACTACTGTACTTAGAAAACCTTCTACTTCAGCCAACAGGCCAATACAAAAATATACAACACCCCATTCTGTATGTACCTGTCCAAACATCTAATCCAACTTGTAAAAACTCCTGCAGTTCCTCATAAAAAAAAAATCAGATATAAACTCTACCTTATCTACTACAGCATCTAAAAATACAGTCTCCCTTCTATGTTTCCTAGAGATACCTACACAGCAATCTTTTTTTGAAATCGTTTTTATTTAGATTTCTTGATTCTGTTAACTTCTGTCAAATTACATCAGAATATTAGTTTACACAATAACAACCCTCTTCCCCACCTCACAACTTTCTAATGCTTTAAAAAAAGGAAACATCCTCCCTTATGCATCATCTACATATTGTGTATTTTTTTTCAAGAATGTAAAAGTTGAAATGTTCCATGGATCTTGTAAACGAAAACCTTAAGACTAACATTCCAAACAGACAAAAGTAATTCTTTTTGTTACAATGCTGATGAAGTGCAACAAAATTTACCTCTTTTATACATTTTAAAAAGTTTTAACATAATATCCACATAGGTTATGAACACTGCAAATTCGAAGAACTAATCAAAGAAAATAAATTACTGGTTTTAATCCACCAAGAGTTAATAAATAGACAAGACCACCACATATGGCACTAATAGTCAATTAGACCACATCTATGTCAACAACGTTTTGTGAGTCAACCCATTCCGTTCTTATGGGATAAAAAAAGCTTTTAGAATCTGCTGCTGTATTACTCTTTTTCAATAAGATTCAGTTTTGATGAATCCATAAAAGTTTAAATTTATCCAGTGATACCAGGTCAATTAACTTTTTATTCCAATATTTTTATAATTTTAGGACATGCCAATATATTGGGAAATTCAAGTAAAAATAATCTTGCAAAAGATCTTTTAGCCAAACAGAGCTTTATGTTTTGTTTTAGAGGTAGATGAAAAGATTGCCTTTAGAATTAGATTTTGAAATACAGTTACAGCGCTTATGCTTTGGGTTAAATAGGACGGGTTAGTCAAGGATAAATCTTAAAAAGAAACACTTTCAGTGGGTTCTAACAACATTATTATAGTGGAACATTTTTGGGAAGCCAAGATAAAGACAAATATGTCCACAGAAAACCATGTTGATTTAAGTAAGAGTACTACTTTTTTGTTAAATGTTGAATGTTTTAACAGAAGGCAGAAACATGCATGTCCAGAGCTAGAGGGTTTGGCTTTATTTGCCTGAAATTGTCCATAAATAGACTTAAAAGTAAAAGAAAATGTCATGGACATTCAGAATTGCCATTTAGCTGAAACACCTGATATTCTTAAAGGGTAATTTGCATATATCCCATGTTGCTTCTGATACAAGAGGCTTAAGGTATCACACAGTGGAAAGTCTAGCTTTGCTAGATTTTTCTTTTTGTGTTTTTTAAACCAATTGGTTTCCTTGTGTGACCTTCTTACTCATTGTTTTAGAACAGTATAACTATTAGTAATCTTATCTGCAACTAAACCTAATCAAGTAGATAATCTTAAATTTCTAACAATTAATTACAGTTCTAAGTGAAACAATTCCAATCATTAGTAAGTTAATTCTGGATCTTTTATGTTTTGACCTCTTTTACTGTAAGAAAGAATCATGGCTTCCCAAGGTATCCAGAGGCTTCCCCTTCCCAGAAAAAATGACCATAGGTGTTTAACTTTAGAATACCAATATGATGGTGGGGAAAAGTGTGTTCTGCATAAAAAAATATCAGTGGGGAGAGTCTTTTAATTTAAAAAGATTTATTCTATCAGCAGAAGATAAATTAAAATGTTCCAATTTAAAGAAATGCTTTTCATGACATGATATGTGTTAACAATGTGATTTTCTGTCAGTCTAAAGAATACAATCACCACAAAGATTGTTTTTTGAATGGTCAGCAATTGAAAAATGCAAACTGATGACATGAGTTAAGTGCATTAATTTTGACTTATTAAAACGGTTCTTATATCGAGAATAAATGTGTCATATTAAATAATTCTGTCATATGAAAAAGTGAGGTTGTTTACAAAAGAAACTCAACAAAATAAAACTTGCATAAGCAACAAATTGTACACTACAATTATTAATTATAATATGTTTTATACCAGAATTCATTATTGTTTAACATGTTAAGAACTGGATTACTAATAAAAAAGTGTAAGGAATAAAAGGTATCCTTGATGAACTCTGTCCTTTTGTTCCCATACCTTGGAAAAAAATCATTTACAGATATGTACTGTTTAGTTGATGCAAAACATGCATTTATCAAATTTAGTCATTTGTTTGGCAGCCTCAGTTTGTGTAAAAATATGGTGGTACATTTTCCATATTGATCTTAAAATGAAATAAAACAGCCTGATGAATATGAGTTGTGGTCTGCATTTTTTGAAGAGAACAAAACCCAATCAAGTTTTATGTAAATATGGAATAATTATGGGAAATATTCTATTCATTCATTTAGTATTATTTTGTGATCATTATGAAGTGAAGCTATAGGATGATATTTCTTATCTGTAGGTCAGCATTGTCCTTGACGGCTTTATTTTAACAGAATCATTTTAGCTAGAGAAAAAAGGGTTCTATTTCTGAAAATGAATTAATTGCAGCTTTGGTAAGATGTAGCATTTTGGGGCTAATACTTGCATCTCAGAATATCCAACAACTAAAGTGCCTGGCACACTTCACAGGAAAAAAAGCACTGACAGCAGAATAAACTGTAATTTCTTTCAGTTAAAAAATGAACATGGAGAAGACCAGAAAGTAACCACGTTATGTCTTCTCAATGGTACGATTAATGAGTGATCATGCAACTCCTCTGCAGTAGACAAATGCTCCTTGAAATCTTGTCATTCCCATACAAAATATGTCTGGCTTGCAAAGCTATAAACAGCCCAGTCCTGCTTGATCCACTACATATTCACAAAACTGGCAGTAATGCAAATATAAGATTAAGAGATCTAACTCTGTATTGAAGGCTGTAGGTTCTTTTCCCACTCCAGATGACTGGATTGCTGACACTACAGTGCAGTATTGGAGGGTGCTGTACTTCTCACTGTATTGTCCTTCAGATGAGATGTTAAACAGGGGTCCCATATTCTTGAGTTGGTGGTAGCTTAGGCAGATGCAAAGATCCCATGGCACCTATCAAAAAGAATAGGGGATGTTCCACGATGTCCTGGGCCAAATTTCCCCTAGTAGTGTAAATACCACCTCGGTCTCCCCTAAAAAGAGGCAACTAACCCAGAGGAGCCAGCCTGGTCAACAAAGGGAATATATAAATAAAATAAACAGGAATTGTTGGCATGACAGATAACCCTCCCAAATAATCCCTCCCTCTTTCTGTAAGACAAAGTACATTTCTTATTACCTTCAACTCTAACTCAGAAGAAAGTATGGGCCAACAAAATTTTATTATAGGCCTAGCCCCACTAAGTCTTATTGACAGGGGAAATAACTAGTTGGGTGTAACAATGGGACTGTAGTAGCTAGACCTCAAAAGGCTTAACTAGTCTACTACCTAGTAACAATCTATGAACCTATATGGTAGTATGTTTCTACGTGTAAAAGTTGCTTCAAGCAAGAGAACACTCAAGTTTGGTTATTTGCTTCAGAATCTTTTTATCCATACACTGCTCTGAGAAGGAAAGAAATTAGTATCTGGGCATTCTTTCCTTAACTATTCTGTGTTCCCCCCTACAACTTAGCTATGTCTACTTCATTGATAGCACAGAATGTTAAGCACAAGGTAATATTACTGGATAACTCCAGCAGCAACTGCGATCTTGCAGGATTCAACAGAAGCAAATTCACACAGGTTTTATGCTTACAGTGGCATTAATTCCAGGCAGCTTATCGGCTTGTAGTCTGATAATCCATTTATATTCACTCAGTTCCAGTTTATTATCCAGATCACCACCTCTAGAGCTTAGATAAACTACCTCAATCATGCTAAACTTAAAGTCATGCTCAGAGCCACTATCCAATACATGTTTCACTAATACATTAGTTTGAATGCCCCTACATATCTCAGAATGATGGTCAATAATTTGTTCTTCTAATTTTCTCTTAGACTTGGCAACATAAAAACTTTACATTTCTTGCATGCAGCCAGATAAACAATGTTTGTTGTACTGCATGTTGCTGAGCATTTAAAAGTATATTCCCTTCCTGTTCTAGGATGTATACAAATATTCTGCGGGCATGTAGTATCACAGCAACAGCAGCTGTAACAAGGGATAGTTCCATATTTTTTACTGAAATTTCTCCTATCATCAAACTTCATATCTTTATAACAAATGATTTTTTTAAACTCAAGAAATTTCTGTAAGCAAAACTTGGCCATTCACCAATAAAGCATTTGAACTCAGGCATAATGTCCCAATTGTTCATGATTATATTTTTAACCAGCCTAGTGCACCGATTATAGGTAGTTAAATAGCACATATTTTTCTGTTCATCATTACTATGACGACCCATACTATATAAACTTTTCTAAAAAAAAAATAAGGTTTTGTAGTATGATTCCTTTCTTGTAATTTCTCATTCCCTAGGTTTTTGTAACAAATCATAATTATAACCCCTTTCCCTAAACTCTATGGACATTTCATTCATTTGTTGAATGCATCCCATAATGTCTGTGTTCAGCCTACTGGCTCATCACAATGCTTTTAAATGGGTCTATATTAAATAAGCAAACGCTTAAAAAAGCGATTGCTGATTTATCGACCCCATGTAAGCGAAAGCTTACAATCCCGAACACTCAGAACAGCGATTTTTTTCCCAGGAAAAAAAAAATCGCTGTTCCAAAAAAGAAAAAAAAACTTTAAAACATTACATAAAGTGGGGGGGGGGGGGGTTTGCCCCCTCCCCCCTACTTAAATATACCAACTCCAAGATCGCACTACAGTGACGAAAATGGCAAAATAATGAAGGCGGCCAAGCGATCTCTTTCCCAGGGAAAGAATTTGCTTATATGCCGTTTCGGTATTTGGCCGTTTCGTGCTTTCAAGATCGATCATGGCGCATTCAAAAGAATGCATCTTCGATCATATAATAGGGAACCTTTTAAATGTATGCTTAACATGCATACTGCAGTTATGCAAAAATCTATTTCCCTGGAGTTATTTTCTATAAATGCTTGTATTAATTGCCACACCATCAAAACTTACATTAACAGCTAAATAATTAAATTAATTTGCTGAATAGTTTATCTTAAAATTTAAGAATTCTGTTGAATTATTCAAGAATTCTATGAATTCATTAAGTTCCTCAGAATTACCTTCACAAATAAAAAACACATTGTCCACAAACATTTTGAAGAATGGAATCTTAAGTGTTTTGGTCCATTATAAACATATTGCTCTTCCCATTTACTCAGCGTAAGTTTGGCATATGTGTTGATGATGGGAGTACCCATCACCACACCAGGTATTTGGTGGTACAACTGCTCAATAAAATATATTATTTGCTACACTAGCTCCAAAAGTTCACAAATTGTTTCTATTTCTTTATTTGGTAGCAGTTTATACTGACCTAGTAACTCTCTAACAGCATCAATTCCAAACTGATTCACAATTACAGTAAACAATGATGTAATGTCCAGAGGTACAAAATAAAACTCACTGTGTGTCTTACTTTTATACCACTCATGAAGTTGCATCAGAAAATGACCAGTATCCTTGATGTAACTTTTCACATAAGTAAGAAATGTATTCAATACATTCTGAAGATATAAAGAAATTGGCTCCATCTCCCATCCCTTGCCTGAGACAATAGGTCTCATAGAGAGATGGGATAAGGATTTGTGTATCTTCGGTAGCCCATACAGTGCTGGAGTTACTGGGCATGGCATATTAAAATAATTACACAACTTTACATATATGTCATTCATCATCTGCAGTTCATAGACAAACATATTGATACCACTAATATACTTCTTAATATCCAAAGGTGAAACTTTCTTAAAAGCAGTCTCATCGGACAGAAAATCATTCATTCATAACAAATAGTCATCCCTATTCATAACTATATTGATCCACCCTTGTCGGCTTGCTTTATTATATTATTGTTATTTTGTAAATTAATCAAAGCTTCCTGTTAACCTTTAGTTAAATTATATAATTTCATCCTATCTTTCTGTTCATATAACTCCTATATCTGTTGTTCACAGACATCATGAAAAGGATTGGTTATTGATACAAATGTACTAGATTTTCTACATACCTGCGAATGTCATGGGGCTAAGTCTTTAAAAATCAACTTCAAATTCAAGTTCCTAGTGAATACTTTCAAGAGAGGAAGTACATCTATGGTAGCATCTGAATTTGATGGTACAAATTTTATTCCTTTATTTAGCAAGGAAATATCAGAAGATGAGAGTTTTAGGCTTGACAAATTTATCACTGGACAGCTATTCATTGTGCTGACGGTTCGACCAACTTCTAATCTGTGGACAGCTGTAACCTCCTTTTCCTCTTCCTCTTCTATCCTGACCCTTTCTTACTGCTTTGTCCAGCGGATTGGGGTGGATAGTTGAGAAATCTCTCAGAAAATTCTCTGTTGTACTTATAACTTCTGATATAACTGAGGCATACATAGGTGCATTCGTGGAGGTTATTGGATTAAAGCTAGTACTGGAAGAAAGAGCTGAGGTAACAGATGGATGTAAATCATTCTGCGATCGTACTGTAATCTGGTCATTGGGACCCGGCAGCATGGGCATTGTTATCGTATCTAGCTCATACATAGAGCCCCACTCCTTATTGTTACCATTCATTTTTCTTTTAGCCTCTGTTTCTTTCGGTCAAGAGAAAATATTACCTATTTGAAAATCTCTAATATCCCTTGCTAGTTTCCATTTTTTTAGTCGCTTCCAAGCGATTGTCATACAACAACAGCCTGTTCAACATTTTATTATATTCAGAGATAAGTTCCTAAAAAGAACTAGAAGCTGAAATTTTGTTCTCTAATTTGCCTATTTCTACTTGTAATTCAGTTTCAATTTTCATAAAAACTGGTTCATCAATGTCATATAATCAAAGCTTAATTTTAAGTTAAGCTTTTCCCATTTTTTTAAGAAGTTTGGGGTAAGTATCACCTAATGATGGCATCTTTAGAATTCTTAAATCCCTTGGAACTACACCGAGTTCAGTATAAGCAGCAAAGCTAAACCTTTGTCACTGCAGTCTCTTAAAGGCTTGTACCTTTCTTTTCAGTTGATTAATACAAACAATGCAGTTATCCCCTTGCTGTACAGAAACATTCCCAGTTACAGTTAACAAATTGTTCATCTGAACTAACAGTGGATTTGTTTGCAGTGTTGATATATCCTGTAATGAACAGTTCAGTAAAGGAACATTTACTTCTACACTAGTTTTGGCTGAAGGTCTTGTCATTATTAACAGACAAAAGTGCCCACGGTTGATCCACACACCAAGAAAAAACAGCAACCACAACAACCAAACCTATCATGACAGCCCCGATAATAACTAATTACTTTAAAAACAAAGTAATTAGTTGTTTAATTAAAGGGCTGTCATGAAAACACTACTTAATGGGGTGTTTGTTTTTTCAATGCTTTTACACTGATGAAGGATTATTTTATCTGAAAGTTTAGTGTTTTAAATTAAACTACTGGATTCTATAGCTTATGCAGTGTCTGTGAATTTGTTTCTGTTGCTTGGCTTTTATTTTGTTGACTCTGCTTGCTGAGGTTTTTGATCCTTTTTTTGTGGTTGCGATCTTGCAGGATTCACCAAGAAGAGCAGCTCAGTATGAAAGGACGTTCACAAATGCATACTTTTGAAAGCAAGAGTTGATTCAAGCAACAACAACATGCAGAGCATTCTGGACCAGGTGGCAAGCAACTAGCCTAATCATATATCTGCAGCCAACATCTCATCTGACTGCACTGTCAACTACTGCCCAAGTTATCTGCATCTAAAATAGCAAACGAGATTGAGTGCCACTTCAAGTTATCACATCTCATTCAAGTAGTTGACACACTATTGGATTTCTTGCATGCACCTGTAAAAGCAGAATGAACAGCTATAACAGATGCTTTGGACAGTGACAAGGGCAACTACCAACTTCCAGAGGTGTTTTCTGTCAATTCCAAATAAATATGACCCTGTAATAAAGCTAAGAGTTTAGGGAAACTCAACAGCTTAGTTCTCCCTTGAACTAAAGGCCCTAATTTGGGGCACAGACAACTTCTCCCTAACTGCTTACAAGTCTTTTCAAATAAGTGGGAATTCTTGATTCAAACTGCTAAAAATTAACTACTTTCAAGGCTTTTGAATCTTTTTCCGACAATAAATGGATCTAGAAGGATACGAATAACTGCTATAAGGAGAACCAGAATGTAAATCTCCTTTGCATAATCACCAGTAATGACTTTGTCACCTACTTCAGGGCATCAATAACCCCCCCAAAAATACACACTTACCCCAGACTCCCTCACCAGATGGTCTTTACACCAGGATGCACAATTAATTTTTCTTCCAAATTTCCTCCTGCAGTACACATTTAAAATTATTACTGACCATAAAAATGACATGAAGGTGCTGCAGACAACTCACCTACATTAATGAAATGGATGCCCACATAATGGAAATCTCAGTATGGCTTCCCATAAGATGCCCCTTAACTGACAACACCATTTCACAGCTATGGAAAAGTGTTCACATCCGTATTAAGCTCACTCACAAAACTGCTTGAAAAGGCTGTGTACCATTCCTCTACAGGAATAACCTACTATCCCACTCCCTATGTGGATTCAGGCTGAAACATGAAGTAAGATAATACAGTGATCTGTCTAACAAACCATGGTCTAACTGTCAAGAACAGAGGGTAATACAACTGCAAGACTCATTCAGGAAGCAGCTGATGATACTACATCTATGTCATTCTACAAAAGCTTAACTAGCACAAAGGCTAACCTGTAGCCAGTTCCCCATGACTATGATCTTTTCCAGCCAAGTGCCACTCCTACTTTATCAAATTTCCTCTCCTGGTACCCCTTCTCCCCTTCTCAGTTATCACATACTTCTAAAACCTCTCCTCTTTGTATCCTGCCTACCACCTGTAAATATTATGGACTGTAGCTTCTCAAGATCTATACTAAATGTGACACCCGTGCCTTGGCCCAGCAATTAAGGAGCCTCAATTCTCACCACTAACACCAGAGAGGGCATCTCATATGAGAGGAAATGATAACAAATACACACAGTAAAGTGCAATTTCCCTTAAGAGCACTCAGAGATCACAGTCAGTCCGGGACTTGCCACTCCCTTGCTCCCCAGGTGACTCCCCACTGGCACAGCTATACGGTCCAGATCTGAGCCTAGCTGGGCAAGCTAAAATCTGCAGCACCCTCTCTGTCCAACTAGTGCTTTGTGTCCCTGCCAAGTAGCTGACACACACACTTTGAGATAAGAGTTTACACAACCACACAGACAATTCTGGGGAAGGTTGGCACAGGTTTGCCAGCTGTGCCCCCTTTTACCCAGACTGCCACCACCCAGCTAACATTTATTAGCTACTCAAAGGCCCTTAAAAGGGTGTCCAATTATTACTGTGCAATATTAATATCCAATTGGCAGTATAGCCCAGGGCAAAAGTTATTAGAGTGGCCTTGTACAGTTTTACCAAAGGCATGCAAGTACTCTTAAGAGCTTAACTTATCTCTACACAAACCAACCACAGTTAAAAAGTTTTAAAATATTTAATAATAAATAATTAATACCACAAGACAATACTTTCTACTATACAGTGCTAGTCAAAAGTTCAGAGATCACACAGACATACTTAAAATAAATCAGTAGTACAGTTCTGAAATCACAGAAAAACACTTAGTCTAATCTTTCTATAGTTTCTAGCTATCTCTAAAAGAAAACACAAGTTTAAGATAGCTTACATAAGACAACAGGCAGAGTGCTGAGTTGGATAGTCAGACAAAAATGCTTAACAATCTCTGCTTTTCACTGTTTAAATTGCTATTGCAGTTCTGATAAACATTACATCATCTTTTATACTTTCTTGGTGTTCCCAGACTGACAGAAACTGCATTTGCATTCTTTTGCACTAAGAGCAGTAAAGGACATTCCACATGTAAATTCTGGTCATTAACTTTAGCCTTAAAACAATAGGCAGGATTACTTCAGACTCATAGACTCCAAATTCTAACTTCAAAGGAACAGACATAAAGTAATTTTAATTTCAAAGGACCAACAAGAAATGTCTGACTTAGCTTTCTTCACAGCACAGGGCAATGTTGCCACATTGTTTTAATCTCAACATTTCACAGTATTTACAAATGATAGAATTATGTACCAAATTCTATTTGATTAGGCTGGCAGCCTTCACCCATCTCTACCAGTCTTCACACCAAACTTGTAGAATTCCTTGTCCAGAAAACTCGAAGAACAGAGTACTACTCATACTTTAAAAGCTTAACTTTCCCCCACAAAATGGCATGCAAATTGTCATCCAGTACAGTACCCAGTCCTTATGCTAAATACTCCATAACCTTTACGGACTCACTAATGTAGTGTGCCATAATCTATATACTTGATTTATTATCTGCATAACTGTTGTTCATGCTTTACTGATGTTAGAACTGCTCTGCTGATACTTTTGTATTTGTCCCGCATAGGAAATTTAAGCACCCTCAATTCTCCTCTGAAAACAAGCAATGAGCTGAAATGAATTATTCAGTTAATAAATCTGAAATAAAAGACACAGACATACATAGTACAGAATTTGCATTAAGTGGCCTCCTGTTATAGAAGGAAATAGTAATCCTCAAAAAAACTGACAAGCCAAAAAAGAACCATAAACATGTTAGAGTGAACTACTAGGGATATGAAAGAATCTAAGTATTGTTACTATTATCCAAGAAGCCCAGAATTTCCAGACAGAAGATATTCAAAAAGACTATGAGAAAATTTAGAGGAAAGAAAAATACTTACACAAGAAAAACTGTCAAAAGCTTCAAATGCAAGTGTGTGTTCATTAATACAACAGATTCATGAAAAACATTATATAGCCCAAGCAACCTTAGGACATTTGGAAAAAGAAGTAACTGAATTAGTGCAAAAATATTAACAACAAAACCTAAACATTTTTGAAAGGTATAAAAAAAAACATGGACTTGGAAAAGAAAGAGATGTGACATGGTGTAATATTTATGCAAAGGAGAAATCCAAACATACAGTTGTATAAAATCTTACCATAACAGATGTCCTTCTCTTCACTGTTGCAGTATTCCTGACATAAGGGATCTTCTGTCAAGGACAGCCCAACACCCGGCCAGTATACCAAAGACTTTAGTGTTTACAGGGGTTGTACATCAAAACTATGCTCCTACCACAAGGCATAGGGCATAAAGGTGACACACGGATGCACATATCTCAGAACTGAAAAGCTCAGGAATAACAAAATGTCCTAGCAACCAGGAGGAGGAAAAAGAGAAGAATCCCTGGACAAGAGGACTAGGGCATAGCAGAGGAGGCAGCAGAGAGGGAGTGAATACTGCAACAGAGAGAAGGATATCTATTGTTATGGTACAATTTTACACAACTGTACTATGTCCTTCCATATCACTGTTGCAGTATCCCTCACATAAGGGAGAGTACAAAAACTCAAAAGGAAACCTGGGAGGAAAGCAGTGAAGAGTACTCTATAAACCCAGACAGAATAGCTCTGGAAAGCCAGCTCTTGCTCTGGAAATGACATCCAACTTGTAGTGCTTAGTGACGGTATGGACAGAAGTCCAGGTAGCAGCCTCAGGGATGGAATTGGTATCCTTTCCTTTGAAAATGGCACCAGAAGAAGCAACAGCTCTGGTAGAATGAACCTTTACAGAAGATGAAAGAGATTCACCATGAAAAGAACAAAAGGAAACAGCTTTAGAAATCCAGGAAGAGATGGCTTGTTTAGAAGCTGTCAAACCAAAAGACCTGGGATGAAAAGAAACAAAAAGCTGCTCAGATTTGCAAATAACCTTAGTCTTATCCAAATAATATCTGAGCTGTCTATGCAAATCCAAGGTGTGAAGAACATTCCCACTGGCAGATGACAGATAAGGAAACAAGGAAGGGAAATTAATAGACTGATTAAGAGACAACTCATTAACCACCTTGGCCATAAAAGAAGGATTAGTAAGAAAAGACACACTGTCCCTGTGAAAAACTAAAAGGGAAGGAAAAGCCATTAGAGCCTGAAGCTCAGTTACTCTCTTAGCTGAAGTAAGGGCCAAAAGAAGAACAGTCTTCTATGTACAATGTTAAAAGGAAGCTGAAGCAGCAGGCTCAAAAGAGGCCCGAGTCAATTTTTCAAGAAAAAAATGAGGTCCCAGGAAGGTGGAAGAGGCTTCCAGGGAGGCCTAATATGAAGGATGCCTTGAAGAAACTGTTTGACCTGAAACCTAGAGGCCAAATGAGTTAAGGGCAGATAAGCAGAAACTGCTGATAGATGAGCTTTAAATAAAGAATATGCTAACCCAGCATGGAGCACATCACATAAATAAGGGAGAACCATAGAAATCTGCACTAAAAAGGGATCTTATATACGAGAGAGGCACTAGACAGAAAATTTCTTCCATTTGGACAAACAATTTCCTGGTACTGGGTTTCCTGGCCTCCTGCAGGACCTGAAGCATTGTCTTCAGAAAAGAGATGCCTAAAAGGGATCAAAAACCATATCACCCTGAAGAGGGGACAAGTGAGCATGGATAACAGACCCCTTGTGTTGTGTGAAAAAGTCCATCTGGCAAGGTTATTTATGATGACTGTCTTTGGCCAAATTAAAAAGAAGGGGGAACCAATGCTATCTGGGCCAAAAGGGAGTCATCAGCAAGATTTTGAAAGAGTCTTGCCTGATCTTATCAGGACACTCAGAAGCAGAGGAAGGGGAGGGAATGCATACAGAAACATCCCCTTCCAAGGAAAAGATAGGGCATCCCCCTTCCAAGCCAGAGGACTTGGGACTCTGGAACAGAAGATGTGGGGATGTGATGTCACTTTAACTTGTTTTGTTAATGGGCACAATTTTAACTGAATGTAATTAGTGGATTATATAAAATGAAGCCATGTGGTGCAATTGTTATTCATTTGAAGGCGTAAGTCGAGGTACCGGATGCACTAGTAAATTGTTCAGTTTTATTCCACTGTGTTCCTGTTTTTTTTTTTTTTTTTTTTTTTTTGTCTGTTGGACAGCTAGATCCCAGACCAGATCAGAGAGGCTGCAACAAGGGCAGGACCATGTACCCCCTTGCTTGTTTGGCATACCACATCACTGTGATACTCTCTGTGAAAACTATGATGTACCTGGGAAGAAAGAAGATATGAAAGGCCAGAAGAGCTAGGAGGAGAGCCCTCATCTGCTTGATGTCGATGTGGTCTGACCTCTGATGAATAGGACAAAGACCCTAGACCTTGACAGAACAGAAGAAAGCTCCTTACCCCCTGTCTGAGGCATCCACAAAAAGCTCTCGAGTCAAGACTGGAGTTTGGCAAGGAAGCCTCGGGTTGAGAGAAAGTTGATGAATCCACCACTGAAGCTTAAGCTTGAGACAGGGAAAGAAGGGAACTAGGAAGTTCAGGGGATGACAGTGTTGAAGCCACACTGACTTGAAGTATCACTGACGTTTTCTCATATGGAGCTTGGCCAGAGACGGCACAGGAATAGTAGAAGCCATAAACCTGAGGACCCTGAGAAAGTTTCTGGCTCTGACTGAAGCCAGAGGAAGAAAAGACTGGCAAGATGCAAGCAGAGATACAGCCTTCGTGGAAGGCAGGGATGTTAACATGGGAATGGACTGGATCCTGCAATCAAGAAAAACATGATCCTGAGAAGGAACCAAGACTGATTTTTGAAAGTTTATGGTGAGCCCCAGACCTTATAGCAGTAAAACAGTAAAATGTAGGTCCTGAAGCAGAACCTCAGGGAACAAGACCTGAATGAGCAGATCATCCAAATTAGGAAAGATCTGAACCCCTCTCCTCCTGCAAAGGGCAATGACAGGCGTGAGGCATTTGAGAGGCCAAAGGGCACAGCAGAAAAGTGAAAATGCAAGGAAGAAACAGAGAAAAGCAAAAATTTCCTGAAAAGGGGATTGATGGGGATGTGAAGGTAGGCATCCTTGAGATCTACAGATACTATAAATGCCTGGGGGAAGAAGAAGAGGGAACAGAGTTTGAAGGGACATCCAAAAAGAAGGGACCTTTAGAAAGGAGTAGAGTTTAGAAAGGTCCAGAATTGGCCTCCGGATACCCTCTTTTCTGAGAACCAGAAACATTCTGGAATACAAACCTTTCCTTTTCTGGGCAGGGAGCACAACCTGAATGGTGCCCTGGGCCAAAAGAGCATGAAGCACCTCTGGAAAGAAGGTTGAGGGATGCCTAGAAAGGGAGGTAGAGATTTACACACCAGGAAATACCCCTGGCAGATGACGGACAGAACCCCAAAAGTCTTATGAGATCCTTAACTACTTTGGAAGGGACAGGGAAAGATGAAGGGACAAGGGAACCTGGCTGAGGGGAAAAATTAAGCAAACTGTCAGATGGAAACTGCTTTGTCCTGAAAAGGAGGCTTCTGAAAAAGAAGGGGTCTGAATTGACTTAGCAGGTGGTGAATGTCTAGAACCTTTTTTACCCTTGGGTGGAGAGTGAGATTGTCTCCGAACAAAAGCAGACTTGATTCCTCTGAAACTTAGGGATAGGAGAAACAAAAATATGTTTCAACTCCTGCAAGGCCTTGCCCTTATCCTGGAGGGATTTAAAAAGGTCATCTGCAGCAAAGCCAAAAACATTTTTATTGCCTAGAGGAGCATCTGATAATTTGGCCTTAAGTCATCAGGCAAAGCCTGAAGACAAAACCAAGACAAATGCCTCAGAACAGAACCAAATGCAGCAGCCCTACAAGAAGCATCAGTTACATCATAACTGCACTGAATGGAGTGGTAAGCCACGTGAGAGGAAGAACCCAACAATAAAAGGGCACAAACCTTCCCCTCAGAGTCAGGAAGGTCAAAAATAATTTAAGAAACCTGAGAAAGAAGGGCTACAATATACCCAGTTATATGGGTTTGGTAATTAATAGTCCTAAAAGCCAGGGTGGCAGCAGTATAAACCTTTTTGCCTAGCCATTCCATGGCCCTACTATCCTTGTCTGAAGGAAGCAACTTAGTAGAAGGCAACAGCTTGGAGAGTTTGTCAGATGAGACAGACTCCAGTGAAGGATCAGCAGAAAGACATTTATACAGAAATTTACAATCATCAGGCACTTTGTAAAATCTGCCAGGTTTCTTGGGACCTGGAGGATGATAATCAGGGGCTACAGAAGCTGCTGAAAAGGTGTCTAGGTCAGCCAAAACTAGAGGAATAGCAGAAGGTCTGGGAGAGTATCTAGAGTTCATAATACATTTCCTGGATGTCAGAAACCTAAGAACAATCTCAGTTAAAGAATTTTATCATACGTGAACTAGCGCCCCAAAAAAGAGTTATTCTAAAGGACAATCTGGACTGATAGAATCCTCTTCTTCAGATCCACAGTCCAAAGGGAAAGGGATCCGAGAACAGTATGCCAAGTATTCTTCCCCAGAATCCAGATTCTCATCAAAAGACTCCTGCGCCACAGGTCTCTTAAGATGAGTAGAAGACCAGGGAGGAGCAGGCACAGAGGCCCCTTGAGGAAGTTTTAAATCCATTAAAACATTAAACAACCACTGAGTAAAATCTTGCCATTCACATTGGGGATCTAGAACTGTGGGGGAAATATGCTATTTTTTTTTTCTTTTGTAGGACGTCCACATGATAAACCCGAGTAGGGTCAGACCATTGCCAACACTATTCAAGCATAGTAGGGATCTCCTCTTCTACTAAAATCTGCTGAATCCCTCTCAGTCCCTGAAATATAATCATCCAGAGATCCCCCTCAATGTCTGGAACAGACATTTGAAAAGCATCCAATAATGTGCAAGAAGTCAGATCCATGTCAGCCTCCGAAGGGGCTGTGAGTTAGGAATGCAAAGCAACAACTGGATGATCCCCGGGCTTTCACTACCCTTGAGCAAGGCTGGACAGCAGCTGTGTCAGACTTGAGTTTTTTGGCCTTTTTCTTCACCAGCAGCTGACCCAGGTCAGGAAGACTCTGCCACAGCACCTTGTGCCAACAACTTTAGACACTGTTTTTCCAGGTAAATAAACAAGGAGAAGAGGCAACTATGTAGGATCTTGGGGACAAACGCTTGGCAGATAGAACACTGAGTATGGTCGTGAGAACCTTAACAGAAGAAACACTGTTCGTGACAATCTTTATGGGAAATCTGCCTCCTACACTGACATTCTGACATTGAGAAACAGGTGGAGTGGGAGACATCAGAAGAAACATGGACATAAGAAAGAAAAAGAGATTTAATATGGTGCAATATTTATGCAAAGGAAAAAGCAAAACTAAATAATACAAGAAAAAAAGCAGCACCAAAGATATTTGAAAAGAAATATAGGCAAATTAATCTGGATATGGAAACGTTTACAATACAAACAAATTTAAAAAACAAAGGGGGGAAGTAGAAAATAGGATTAGTAATGTAGAAGTTAAAGAAATAGAAGTTGAACTTATGGATTACCTGCAAAGTGAAGGAGTGCACACAATCCAACTCTGGTAATGTCACAGCATGTTAGAACAGTGAATCCCCAAATTAAGGAAATCAGGTGGAATGGGAAGCATCTGATCTGTTGCCACATGAAGATACTTTGGAGCCTTAAGGAGGAAATCAGTACAAAACTTCAATTGTAATTGTATAGCAAGGGAAGGAACAGAAAACGGCGACAACTCTGAAGCAATCAGTGTTGTGGAGTGGTATGCCAGTGAGTTGCCATATGAAAGAGCAACAGATGATGCAGGGTCCAGCTGAGAAGATTATGTCACAGGAAGATGTTCTTGAACTTTCTGCAAAATGACCCAGGAAACAGAGAACAAAGAACATGCCATCAGTTTAGAAGAAAATTATCTAAGTGATGAGTTGCTTGATTTAATAGATATGGATATACATACTAAGATCGATAAAAGAAAGAAATTAAAGTCAATTAAGGCCCAAAATGTTAAAAATCTGATGCAAGAAATGAACACAGCAATCAAGAAATTCATGTGACATAACAGAAATAAATAAGATAAGTTACTGTGCAGCTAAATTGATAACATATCAAGTCTTACCATAAAAATACCGGGCAATAAGGGAAAGAATGGGAAGAAATCAAATGCCATCCTGGAATTATCAAACAGAGAAAACAAAGCGATTAAGAGAAGAAGTGTCTCTGTTAGAAGGGGAGAAGAGAGCAACAAACATACTTAAAGACAGATGTCATAAAAACAACATGCAGTATTAGAACAGACCAGGATCTGTCATGCACTATTGCAAATAATAAACTAAAGATATCAGCACAGGCAGAAAAACTTAGAAGATATGCAAATAAATATAGAGGGAAAGTACAAAATATGCAATTCACTGATAACACAAATAAGATTTATACAGAATTGGGAAACAAAGCAAAAGGAAAAGTAATACTACCAAAAAAGAAACAGACACATTTTGGAGAAATACCTATGAAGATTCTGTGGAACATAATGAAGGTATTGAATGGGCAGACGTAGTAAAAGAAACAGTAAGAAGTTCAAATGTACATGATATGAAATGAGATGAAATAACACCCAAAGAAACTGAAACAAAATTAAGAAAAGCTAATTGGAAAACCCCCAAAACCAGATGCAGTATTTAACTTCTGGCTAAAAATATTCTTCTTTCGGCTGCTCCCGTTAGGGGTTGCCACAGCGGATCATCAGTTTCCATTTCTTCCTGTCCTCTGCATCTTGCTCTGTCACACCAACCACCTGCATGTCCTCTCTCACCACATCCATAAACCTTATCTTAGGCCTTCATCTTTTCCTGTTACCTGGCAGCTTCATCCTTAGGATCTTTTTCCCAATATACTCTGCATCCCTCCTCAGCACATGTCCAAACCAACGTAATCTTAACTCTCCAGCTTTGTCTCCAAACCTTCCAACCTGGGCTGACCCTCTAATATACTTTTTCCTAATCCTGTCCATCCTCGTCACACCCAGTGCAAATCTTAACATCTTCAACTCTGCCACGTCAAGCTCTGACTCCTGCCTTTTTGTCATTGCCACTGTCTCCAACCCATATAACATAGCTGGTCTCACTACCCTCTTGTAGACCTTCCCTTTCACTCTTACTGGTACTTGTCTGTCACAAATCACTCCTGACACTCTTCTCCACCCACTCCATCCTGCCTGTACTCTCTTCTTCACCTCTCTTCCACACTCACCATTACTCTGAACTGTTGATCCTAGGTATTTAAAGTCATCCACCTTCACCACCTCTACTCCCTGCAGCCTCACCATTTCTCTATCCTCCCTCATTCACACACATATATTCTGTCTTAGACCTGCTGACCTTCATTCCTCTTCTCTCTAGAGAATATCTCCACCTTTCCAGGGTCTCCTCCAACTGTTCCTTACTCTCACTATAGATCACAATCTCATCTGCAAACATCATAGTCCACAGGGACTCCTGTCTGATCTCATCTGTCAACCTGTCCATCACCACTGCAAATAAGAAAGGGCTCAGAGCTGATCCTTGAAGTAATCCCACTTCCACCTTAAACTCATCCATCACTCCAGCCTCAGACCTCACCACTGTCACACTACCCTCATACATATCCTGTACCACTCTTACATACTTCTCTGACACTCCCGACTTCCTCATACACTATCACAACTCCTCTCTAGGAACCCTGTCATATGTCATTAAATGAAGATTTAGCCCTGAGTAATAACTACTTATATGCATACCCCGAACAGACACCAACCTGGTTAACAGGAAAATGATACTCCTCCTCAACAGTGAACCTGCAAGCTATCCTAAAACCCACAGACCAATAACTTGCCTTCTGAATACGTATAAACTATCTACTGGAATGGATGCCGACAGAGTTTATAGTTATTTAGAAGAAAACTCAATCACGGCAATAGAGCAAAAGGGTAACAAAAGGAAGTCATATGAAATAAAGTCATAATGGAGAATTGTAAAAAGGTGAGGAATCTAAGTAGAGCATGGACAGGTTACAAAAAAGTATTTGACAGCATCCCACATTCATGGATAAAGGAGTGCTAACAGATGTATAAGATATACCCTACATTGATCAATTATATTACAATGACCATGAAACAGTGGCAAACCACCGTGATGCTAAGCCCCAATAAAGGACAAATATTACCCCAGGGATAAAAATTAAAAAGGGGATATTCCAAAGTGACTCTGACACTGTTGCTCGTTTGTCTTGCCCTTAACCCATTAAGCTGTCTGCTTAACACATTAGGTCATGGTTACAATTTGGCTCCCAAAAATAAAGTGTAAAGACTGCTCATCTTCTTTTTGTGGAAGATTTAAAACGATATACTTCATCAGATGAGGAGCTGAAAGTACAACTGGAAGTGGTCAAAACTTTCTCAGATGATATAAAAATGCCATTTGGTCTTGATAAATGTGCAAAAGTAACATTTAAAGCAGAAAAGCTGCAGCACAAAGAAAATATCAGTCTGGAAAAGGAACTTGAGCAGGAGGAAGTGCATAAATATTTGGGAACTGATGAAGAATTGACAATAAAACAAGAATGAATACAAAGAAAACTCAGTAAGGAATATTTTAGAAGACCAAAATTAATACTGAAAACAGCCCTGACATCTATGAACACAGTCCAAGCTATAAAACAACTTGCTCTTCCTGTTCTAACTTACAATATTGGATCAGTGGGACAGGAAGACAAGAATGCTTAATACTTATCAAATGATATATAAAAATAGGTGTATACCAAGATTATCCTTGTTCTGAAGGAAGTATGGGCCTCCTCAAACTTGATTACATGTATAGATCTGCAATCAAAGGGCTGCATACGTATCTGCTGACCTTATCAGATCTAAGCATAGTGAAAGTTTTGAAGTATGAAGAGAATAACTCTAATATGAGTTCCTAGCTTATTTTAACAAAAGCGTATCAATGTCAAGCAGGAATGGAAGCCAAACCATAACTACATAAAAATCAGGTGACAACTGAATGTGCCGAAAAACAAAAGAAAAAATATAAAGAGAAGGATCGGAGGAGAAGGCAAGAAATGTGGAGAAGGCATAACTATATCTGCAAGTACAGAAAACTCTTGGAACAACTTCATGTTGATCAGGATCTCAAGCAGCAATAGTTAAGGAGAGGTGAATTTAAACCAAAAGATGAAAGGTGGATATTGACAGCCCAGGATTGCGAACTAAGTCCATTGAGCACGTGGGAGAAACAGACAAATGAACGTCCTATAAAAGAGAAGTGGAAAGAGTTGATGGGTATGATACATTAATGGTACAGGCCCTCTATACTGAAAGGCACAACAATGTGATAAAACTGTTGCATTAGGGATTGTGCAAACATTAAAATACTGAAGTAGCCGAGAAGCACTGAAAACATGAGCCACAAAGCATTAAGAGAACAATGAGTTTATATCACATGGGATCACCCTTTACCAACAGTTTCAAAATAGATGCGAGAAAAACAGATATAGTAGTCCGTGAAAAAAATGCAAAAGTAGCAGTGATCACTGAATTTGCTACACCCAGTGATTACACTGTCTTATGTACAGGGACACAAAAAGTCATAAAATACCAATGTGGAGGAAGGAACCACAGACAGTTCCAACAGTAGTATGAGCAATGGGTCTTATAAAAAAGAATTTACAGTCTTATTTATTTAAATCCATATGAATTACATGAGTTGTCAATTCTGTGCATATTGCAGGTGCTCTGAAGAGCAAATTTGGCTAACATCAAAGGTTGAAACAATACTAATTTCACAAACGTCAATCAAGCTTTAACTTCAGAATGGGGTCCAGTCCCACCATGGTATTAGGAATCCAAAAGACTTGAGGAAATTAAACCAGAGGGTAAAAACTGTAACAGTAAATACCACTTATAGAGATTTCCAAACAGTACTTGGGTAGCATAGTGGCAAAGTGGTATGATTTCTGCCTCACAGCTCCAGGGCACAGGACTCACTCCTGACCTAAGGTCATGATCTAATTCTGTACATCCCCCAGCGTTTGCACATGTTTTGTGTTAGTACTCCGTTTCCCGCCTTGAACAACGAAACTAAACTGTTCACATAAATATAAATATATATATATATATATATATATATATATATATACATATACATATACATATATATATATTTATTTATTATAAATTATATTTATAAAATAAATAAATAAATTATATATATATAAATATATATATATATATATATATATATATATATATATATATATACACATATATATACATATATATATATATATATCTATATACATATATATATATATATATATATATATATATATATATATATATATATATATATATATATATATATATATATATATATACATATATATATATATATATACATATATATATATAAATATATATATATATATATTTATATATATATAATATATATATATATATATACACATATAAATATATATATAAATATACATATAAATATAATTATATATACATGTGTGTGTGTGTGTGTATATATATATATATATATATATATATATATATATATATATATATATATATATATATATATACACATACACACACACACACATAAATATATATATATATATATACATATATATATATATATATATATATATATAAATATATATACATACATATATATATATATATATATATATATATATATATATATATATATATATATATATATATATATATATATATATATATATATATATATATATATATATATACATATATATATATATATCTATATACATATATATATACATACATATATATGTATACATATACATATATATACACTTTGGGCCAAATTCAGGAAGCCTCCGTGTAAGAGTTGTAACTCTTACACGGAGGCTGCAGTGAAACTGTGTGATGTCAGCATGTCATGCATATGCATGAGGTGCATGAGGCATGCTGAATCACACTAGTAACTCTTACACGGTCCGTGTAAGAGAGTAGGGGGCGTGTCTGTAGGCTAAGCCCTGCAAGCGGACACGCCCCCGGAAGACTAGAATGGCTGAAAGTAAACAGCCACGAGAGAGGCCATGGAAATGTGAATAAACACACTACACAACACATGCCCCGATAGACCATCACTGTATAAAGTGAAGAGATGTTATAAAATTAAATTAAAACCTTTGTTTTTTTTAAACCCGGAAATGTTTGCTACTGTAATGCTAGGTGTGCTGGGTGTGCTACTAGTGCAATCACAGTTAGCAGTCAGTGGAAAAGGATATAAGAACTAAATATGCAAAGTAAGTCAAGAAGTAATAGCTTAGCGGTAGAGTTGCCGCCTAAGAGTAGGCAGGCAGGGTTCGAGCCCCACAACAACTTTTTTTTTTTTTTTGTAAATAAGCACGAAAAAGCCCCCTGACAGTATTGTACAAATGTAAATGTATTCCCTTTTGTAAAATGGAATGAAATGGAGCATATATTCAAGTAACACAATAATAAAAATAGTCAGAAATGTACTGATAGCTAAGCTGCTGTGAGACGGAATGCCCGTAGCTGAGTAGTGTTTAAAAAGCTGCAAACTGTATGCTCGTTGCTAAGCACCAGTTTAATAGGCTGAAACCGTTTGCAACTAGCTGTGCTTAGCTGAACATGTGTGTCACTAGCCAATTAAGGTTTATCCCAGCGCACACCGTTTGCGCGCTCCTAAGCTAACTGCCAGTGCGCATGCGTTACCTCAGCGCAAACAGTGCAGACCTGGTTTTAAATGCTTAAAAGTGCTTTTGGCAAGTTTGATTGACAGGTCCTCAACTCATTTCTGTCAGGAAAATCAAAAGTCAGTTGCCAGAGTCGAACCCAGGATACCATGCACTAGAGTCAAGGTACTTCACCACTAAGCCATGACAGCAATACCATGAAATCCAGAAATAGCATATATATGGGATAAAATCCAGAATGGAGCATGAGAAAGCATTTTCAGTGAAGTAGATACAATTCCAAAACGGCCAATCAGAGAAATGTGCGGGAAAAGCGGCATATATAAGCCCCATAGGCGGAATACACAGCAGAAACGATTGTAGAACAGACCTGCAGTTAGAATGAGTGGAGTAGGTGAGGGACGTTGCTTTCGAGCACAGCGTTGGGGCGTTGAGGAGTCCAGATACATGGTCTGGCTCCTTGTCCATCATCACGAGGCCCAACTCATGCAGGGCCAGGTCTCATGGGGAGCGTATAGGGCAGAGGCATGGGACCAGTTGGCTCGTGATCTGACCAGTGCTACTGGCATTCCACGCACTGGTGAGCAGGTCCGTCACCACCATGCGGACCTGAAGCGACGCAAGGAAGACCAGTTGTCTGAATGGATCCAGGAGGCCCGGGATATGCCCAACGCCCCACTACTGAGTAAGTTACATTTTGCTTATGTATGTAAGGATTTCAACTGGCCGATACCATGGAGATGTGTAGTCCAATATTACTTCTTCAGATTACAGCTGCAGGTGTCCGCTCTGTGAATCGCGAGATGTATGGCTGGGGTCCACATAGGTGTAACTTCGTT